>NW_015090859.1:5431111-5575361 GCF_001431845.1 Calidris pugnax | reverse complement strand
ACAGTGATAGTACAACTTACATGGGGTGTGATAGGGTTCCTGTCACATAGTAAAGTTATTAGGTTTTTTTGGTTTTTTTGGGTGTTTTTTTTTTTTTTTTTTTTTTTTTTTGGGGGGGGGGGGGGGAGGGGGGAGATGGTGGGGTGGTTTTTTTGGTGTTTTTTAGAGATACATTTTTCTATTTTCAACTTATAGTTTATCTGCCACAAAAGATTTAGGTATTTTATCAGGATTTTATTAATACATGACTGATTACAAAAGGATCTAAGGCATTCAGGTATCTTCCCATAAACATAATACCTTATATGGATTGCCACTATGGGAGACATATAACTTGAAAATGAAATAGTTTGGCCATATTTGAGAGACAGAAGTGAATAGAAAGATCATAAGTCTAAAGAACATGACAATGTTTCTGTAAACATGGAGAATAAGCTCAGTCTTGGTCTTTGATGATTCAAAGGGCAGCTTTCTGAAATAAAGTAACATAGATTCATGCAACATTCGCTTAAGCCTGGAATACGGCACTGATCATGTAAAGCTGATCATAATTCAGAGCTTTGATAAATTTCGTCAGTTTTCAAGAACAGAAAAAGTGGGATTTTTGAACCAGGATTCAAAGAACGTAAGTTTTTCCATATAACTTAGGAAAATTAGAAGGTTAGAGGTTTACTCTGCTGTCAAAAAATGAAAAAACAAAACACACAGGCAAGAAGGTTCATATTTGTGGCTAGACCAAGAAACAGACACTGATGGTAGAAATATCTACACAATCTCTCTGTGACTTTATATGCAGGCAAAATTTGTGTTGTAGTTTAACCCTGGCTGGTAACTAAGTGCCAAAGAGCTGCTCGCTCACTCCCCCATCCCCAGTGGCGTGAGGGGAGAGAATTGGAAGGGTAAAATTGAAAAAGCTCATGGGTTGAGACAAAATCAGTTTGATAATTGAATATAATAACAATATGATTAACGGTAATAATTTGGAATTAAAAGGCAAGTAATAAGAAATTAAAAAATAACAAAGGGAGAGAAATTAAACCCGAGAAAGACAAGTGATGCAAATGAAAACAATTGCTCATCACCAGATGGCCAATGCCATCCAGCCCCTGAGCTGCAGCCCCCTGCCAATATCCCTCCTAGTTTTATTGCTGAGCATGACATCATATGGCATGGAACATCCCTTTGGTCAGCTGGAGTCAGCCGTCCCAGCTGTGTCCCCTCCCAGCTTCTGGGGCACCCCAAGCCTACTTGCTGTCAGGGTCGTGAGAGGAGCAGAAAAGGCTTTCACTCTGTGTAAGCACTGCTCAGAAATAACTAAAACATCATTGTATTATCAAAAATATTTTCAGCAAAAATAAAAAAAAATAGCCCCATACCAGCTACTGTGAAGAAAATTAACTGGATATGACACACAACTAGGGCCTGACTTAATGTGAGGAGAATGGGTGAAGGTGCTGACAAGAAAACCATGAGAACAGGTGAATTAAGCATCCCAGTATCACTTTGTAAGGACCTGTTTCAGGCCTGATGAGTTTTGCATCTCTAGGACCTTCCTAAGAGATTATATGATCATTTTCTACTATTGGCAGTCTCCCGCAGAGCAGGCAATTGGCTGTGTAGAACGGGCCAGTGGGATGGTGGGGAATAAAACCTTACACATGTTGAGCTTTACATATCAACTTGTCAGAGAGCCTGCATTTTACCATTTGGAGAACATAGATGGGCCAAGACAAAGCTGCAGCAGTTAAATTTGTATTTACCTATAAAGAAGAGGGAAAATGAACCAAGAACAAAGTCCTGTAGAATTTCATCAGAAAACAGAAACTGATTTCTCTGAAAAATCTTTCTGAAGTTGGTAAATGTTAGTCATGAACACCAAAAGAAAGGACCTGGTCTGCAAGTTAACTAAGATGTTAAGAAAAATGAGATTGGAATAAATCAGAGACTTACTTAGAACAGAAAGGGAAAGAGAGTAAGAAGGGGAAGAAAGTTGTGGGAATTCTGCAATTCTCTGTCTCAGAGCTCTGCGTCATGGTCTTTTTCAGTAGAAGGCAAATACATGGAAGGGAATAACTGTAGGTGCAGTTGTTAGATTAACATACAAAACCTAAAACATACAAAAGTTTTCACGAAGGTGAAGACATAAACAAGCAAAAGAAATAAATAAATGACACAAAAAACGGGACTGAAAGATATTTCTAAGTATTAGTTCAGCCCATCCACAAATGACTAAGTGTTTACCTACCTCCAATGAGTTGGAGTGAAATTTTTAGTTGACTACTGTTAATTTAGTAAAGTTGAGTAAAAAGAATCTGAATCTTAACCTTCAACTTCTGTCTGCTTTTAGATTGTGATTCAGAATATGTTAATTCTGAGGAAGTCTTAAGTAAGAAAACAATAACACTTCTAGCCTGAGGACTAAACCAAAATTTTTCTACCTTTTCCTGCTAAAGAAATTGACATAAAAAACCTGAAACTAAAACCAAACACATATCAGTCCTGAAGGCTGGAGTAGGAAATTGCAACTAAACTGCGACAAAATTTTCTATTTAACTTACTGATATGTGAGTTACAACATAAAAGAATAGCTGGAGAATAGTTAAACTATTATTACATTGCAGAAATAATCTAGAGCAGTTTAAATTGTACTACTGCTGTCCACATAGATTGTAAAGACACTAAAAAAGAAACATTCAAAAAATGTGGAAAATTGAGGAAGTTTGAGACAGAAAAGCCCATAAAAGAAGAGAAGTGGACAATGTTTTGCAAGTGTGTACCTCATAATGTGAAACAGTCAGTTAAGAGACAGTATTTAGAAGCATATCAAATGTTTATAAAAGGAGAACCTGAATCAAATAAGCTTTAGCAAAATGCTAGGAAGTAGTCTAACTAAAAGGACAGCGAAAGAGTCCAAATGTTACTCTGTACATATACAG
Organism: Calidris pugnax; assembly: GCF_001431845.1. Taxonomy (NCBI): domain Eukaryota; kingdom Metazoa; phylum Chordata; class Aves; order Charadriiformes; family Scolopacidae; genus Calidris; species Calidris pugnax. The sequence continues at coordinate 5,572,425 of NW_015090859.1, read as the reverse complement.
GGTTGGATCTTTCAATTTTAAGCCCAGACACCAACCAAAGATGTCTAGAGACCAAGATTGCTCCCTAAATGCATGTTTATAGATAGAGAAATAAACAGATGAACAAATAAAACTAATTAGCAGTAGTGGATCAAGGAGAGAAGAAATAATGCCTTAAAGAATATTTCACAGTTCCTTATCACTGCATACATTTCTAAAATGGTTTTTAAGGAACAGGAGAAGAAAGCAACACTTCTTCCTTTTGCCTGGTTTCCTAAAGAAAGGAAAACTATATGGTCATGTTATATATAGACTCTGCTCAGTAACTTCATTCACTTAGCCGTTTTGAACACACTTGGGGAGGCCTCAGAACTAATTCAATTTCTACACATTTTTTGCTTGTAGAGGGAGAAACCTAATGCGTGGCTCACTGAAGGCAAGTCAAGCAGAACCTAGTCCTTATAACTATGTCTTTCACACAGTTGGCCACTCAGTACCTTTTCAAATTTGAACTCTCCAGTAGACTTTGGTCTCTTATACGCTGCCTTTCCTCAGAGACTGGTGAGGAAGAATAAGATATTCTATGAAGGCACAGGTTAATGAGAAAGGAATGCAAGACCATAAGAAACCAGACTTCATGAGATAGCTAGCTGTAACCTTTTTTTTTTCACTTTTTTTTTTTTTTTTTAATTACTATGAAAACAGCAATGTTATGCAGAGATTTTCCCCCAAGTGGCATTATTAAGTTTTTGGAGCATTTTAACTGGTGGAAGTTTAATAAGCTTTTCATTTTCTTTACTCTTTTTCTAAAATGTGCCATCACAAATAAGGTATGGTGAGAAATCATGATGTTTAATGGTATGGAAAATAATTAATGTTAAATATGCTGTTAGATGTATGCATTCCTTAATTTCTTTGAATCTTTAGAAACTGGACATACTATTTCAAATATTTTCTAAAACTCTTTATAACCTGTAGACATTTTATATGTCAATTCTGTGTGACAGAGAATAAACTATAGTACTATGTTTATTTGTTTAACATTCAGGCACCATTTTTTATTCATCTGTTTTATGCAGGGTTTTTTCCCTTTAGGAATCTGAAAGAATTCTCACTGAAAAAGAAACAAAGTGATTTTTTTTTTCTTGTCTGTTTTTGTTGGTTTGGGGTTTGTTTTGTTTTGAACAGACTCTAACATTAGGCCAAAAACTGTAAAGGAAAAGAGAATCTTTTTGCCCACAGCAAAGCTGCTGAGTATGGCCAATATCATCTTAGAACATCATTCATAAAATTAATTAACTTGGACAAATTATGCAGAGGAGGAATGTCTTGAGTGGAAAGAAGACATATGAAATCTATAAAAACCCTAAATTTCAGTTCATAGCCACTTGAGGTTGAATATGGGTTGTACAAAGACAAGTTTTTTGAATCAAAATTTGAATAATACATGTTCATACTTAGACAGCTTGGGAAGAAGTGGAAAAAAGGGAGAGCAGTGCCTAGGAACCTGTCACTGGGACTAAACAGTAGATAACCTTATGTCTGAAGAGTATCTGCTACTCAGACCTAAAGAGAAGCAATCTGAATCAGTCAAAAGCTAGTAAACATAGCCATAAATTTTATTTTAAAGTCAGATGAGCCAAAACAGGAGTATGGTAACTATAAGCACATAAAACCAATGTCTGAGGTACTTATCTATGTCTCACAGACATGCTCGGAAAGTCTATTAGTCATCACTTTCAAATGGCTGAACTATGTAGTAGATTTTGCTTCATCTTGCATCTCATACATCTACGCTAATAACATGGTTTGGTAGATTTGTCCAATTTTAAATTTCAGTTGAAAATTCTCATTCAAATGAATGCATTCATAAGGATATCTGTTTATATTCAGTGAACGATCAATGATTCAAATGAGTGAAAAGAGAAAAGGCTGTGGAGCTAAGTCTGAAGCTAAAATCTTAAGGCACAAACAAATATTTTTTTTTTCCTGAAATTAAAGTATATTGATGGAATAAATAAGAGGATTGTAATAAAAAAATATATGTATTTAAATATATATATAACATTTTCAGAAAGAACAAAGAGAGATAACAGAAGACCTATGAGAGGTATAATATGCTTCTGTTTAAGTGTTCTGAATACAAAGGAAGACAGGCTCCTTGGAGGTTCATAGATAATGATTAATGTGGAAAGAGTATAGGCATCCACACCATGAGAGCAGTTACCATCATTGTAAATAACTGACAAAATCACCAAAAGCATAAGACTTGCAAGGGATCATAACTGCATATTCCTGAGAGTTCTCTGAATATATCAAACACAGATAATTCTTGACCCAGCAAACTCTTTCAAGGACTGACTTAGTAAGAATATATTTCTGATTATATCTTTTTTTTTGGTATACAGAATATTAAAAACAATCTGAAAGGAGAAATTCTATCTATTGGTGAATACCTAAATAAGAATAAGAAATCTTAAGAGAATGAACATGAAATAAGAATACATTACATAAGGCAGCCAGCGATGAATGTGAAATAAGAATACATTACATAAGGCAGCCAGTGATGAATGTTGCTCCTCAGGAGTTGGTACTGGGACCAGTGTTATTTAACATTTTTGTCAGAAACATGGACAGTGGAATTGAGTGCACCCTCAGCAAGTTTGCTGACGACACCAAGCTCAGTGGTGTGGCCGACACGCTGGAGGGAAGGGATGCCATCCAGAGGGACCTGGATAGGCTTGAGAGGTGGGCTTGTGCAAATCGCATGAAGTTTAACCAAACCAAGTGCAGGGTCCTGCACCTGGGACGTGGCAATCCCAGGCACAAACACAGGTTGGGTGGAGAATGGCTGGAGAGCAGCCCTGAGGAGAAGGACTTGGGGGTGTTGGTGGATGAGAAGCTCAACAGGAGCAGGCAGTGCATACTGGCAGCCCAGAAAGCCAACCGCATCCTGGGCTGCATCAAAAGAAGTGTGATCAGCAGGTCACAGGAGGTGATTCTGCCTCCCTACTCTGCACTCGTGAGACCCCACCTGAAGTGCTACGTCCATCTCTGGAGTCCTCAACATAGAAAGGACATGGACCTGTTGGAACGGGTCCAGCAGAGGGCCACAAAGATGATCGGAGGGGTGGAGCACCTCTCCTATGAAGACAGACTGAGAGATCTGGGGTTGTTCAGCCTGGCAAAGAGAAGGCTCCAGGCAGACCTTATAGCAGCCTTCCAATATCTGAAGGGAGCCTACAGGAGGGCTGGAGATGGACACTTTGTCAGGAAGTGTAGTAACAAGACAAGGGGTAATGGTTTTAAATTGAAAGAGGGGAGATTTAGAGTAGGTACTGGAAAGAAATTCTTTACAGTGAGGGTGGTGAGGCACTGGAATGAGTTGCCCAGAGAAGTTGTGCATGCCCCATCGCTGGAAGTGTTGAAGGCCAGGCTGGATGGGGCTTTGAGCAACCTGCTGTAGTGGGAGGTGTCCCTGCCCATGGCAGGGGGGTTGGAACTCGATGATCTTTAAGGTCCTTTCCAACTCTAACCATTCTATGATTCTATGATTCTATGATCTGAAAAAGAAGAAGAAAATATACATAGGATAGAAATAAATTCAGATTACCGAAGTGTTTAAAAGAACAGTGCAGATAAGAATGAAGCAGAAAGAGACCCAGAAAGTTCAAGATATTAAACAAGGTGCAGCTAACATTTAAGAGATAAAAAGTAGCTTTTTGTAGATATATCACTATTAATTGAAAGATGAACTACTGATACATTTTATTTCTGACAGACAAAAGGCACAGAATGTTTAAATTGCATTTCCTATCAGTCTTCATTAGAAGAACTTTATGTGTTGCATATGGTTAATGCAATTCGTATCATTTTGAGGTTATGATCACACAAGCTAGAGTTTAACTGAAATGAAATGGAAGTTTTACGATTGGCTGGTACTCCTAAGTTTGATTGTTGTAACTCTTAAAAATGTTTGAAACAGTCTTTTCTTTGTGTAAAATGGTCAAGACATCTTGGAAAAGGGTAAAAAATTACTACCTTCAAAATGAAAGAGGCAAAGAATTATAAATCAGTCATCTTCAATTCAATATTACAATAATCAGTAACTCAATTTTTTGTGAATCTCTAGAAAATAATGGGCAGAGTGCCAAATATGAATTCCTAAAATAAAAAAACCAACATGTGAAACCAGCATATTTTTCTTCTACAAGAGATAGCAGGCCTTCTTAATGAAGACAAAAATAATAGGTCCATCATGTCTTTGTTTGATAATATTTTACATAATATTTCTATGGCAAGGTTGGGAGGGAAAAGTAGCATCATACTGATGGAAGTCCTTTGATGTGAACAAAAAACTATATGGTCATGATTTTTAGCTACTGTCTTGATACAGTTTGTTACTATGTGAAAGGATGATGGAAAGAGGGAATCTACACATAGTTTCTCCTAAGTAATGGAGCAGTGAATAGCTTTATTAAACCTGCAAATACTATAGACCTAAAAGGGACTGCAAATGTATTCAAGGGCTGGATTTGATCTCACAATGATCTCGATAAACTGGAGGAATTAAATTAAACAAAACGAAAAAAGAAAGTGAAGCTCACTACAGACAGCATGTTTGTGTGAGAACATTACAGTTTTGAACACACTTCGGGGAACAGCTCATTAGGAAGTGGTTTTGTAGAAAAGAAGCAAATGGCCAACATTATGAGCACAAACAAGGGACTAATATTATTGTTAGAAGAGCAAATTATGTAGGAGGAACACGTGGTAAGCCATTTATTAAGAATAAATAAATTTTCTGTAATATTTTATGTATACATCAAGACGTGAATTTTGGACAGATTAGAGGAGGATGAACAGAGATTTAGAAAATACTCAGAATACTGAATACTCAGTCTCAGAATACTGAAGTACATGCACGGTTTAATACAAAAAGAAAAACTAAAGAAGGGCAACGAAGCACAGTTTAGGTATGTAAAACACTGTTGCAAGAAAGGAAATAGAGAATTCTCTATTTCATATTGGGCAAGGCTAGTGATAATTAACTTAAAATAATTAAGAGACTGGTTTTGACTCTAGAAAAAATTAACTTTAAGGATAATGAAACACTAAGGTAAATTGCCTATGGAGGTTAGAATCATAGAAAATCTCAAGTTGGAAGGGACCTATAAAGATCATCAAGTCCAACACCCTGCTCCTCACAGAACTACCTAAAACTAAATCATATAACTAAGAGCATCACCTAGATCACAGAATTGTGGTGGTTGGAAGGGACCTCAGAGATCATCGATGTTCCTTGAACCTTGATAGGGCCATAACCACTTCCCTGGGGAGCCTGTTCCAGTGACCAACCACCCTCTCAGTGAAGAACCTTTTCCTAATGTCCAATCTGAACTTTCCCTGATGCAGTTTCATTCTTTTTCCTCGTGTCCTATTGCTGGTCACCAGAGAGCGAGCAGCACCTTCTCTTCTGTTGCCCCGCCTTGAGGAAGTTGTAGACAGTGATGAGGTCAACCCTCAGCCTTCTCCAAGCTGAACAAACATCCTTGAAAGTCTTGCCCTTGAGACCTACATAGTAGGAGCTCTTTAAAAGTGACTAGGAAAAATCTGTCTTGGATGACACAATATAGTTGATCCTACCCTAGGTCAGGGAATAGATTAGACAATATATCAAGCCCTTCCTATATTCCTATTAGTCTAAAAGACCTACTGTTCATATTAAGGTGATTTTAGTGATATGCTGCTGCTCTGCTTGAAAGAACGAATGGGTAGCTTAACACATCAGTCTGACACTGTATAACAGTGAAATAGACACTTGTACAATTAGAAATGTTTGTATGTTAATACAATAAATTTCTTCATGAACAGCATATTATATTGATTATTTGTGTACTGTATGTTGTGTCTCTAAAATTTATTAAACCTACTCATTTAAAGCTCCTCTAGAAAACTTTTTTTTTGGTGTGTTTTATCTAATTGTCTAATAAATTAATACAACACGGGAGCTCATTAAATTCAGAGCAAGGAAGAAGGAAGAGGTGTTGCTAGAATTTAATTAGCAAGATACAAAGATACCAATTAACACCTATATCTCAAGAAGAGGAAAAACTTTTTCATGCACCATACTAAAAAAAATACATTCACAGCTGGTTACACATATTTAAGTGGCATGCAACTAAATTTGGTGCTAGTGTTGAAATTAAGTAAAAAGGATCATGTAAAGGAAAAAACAACTTCCCCGGGACAGCAACCAAGATTCTTTTTTATTGGTATGAACACCATATCTTTAGCTATTCAGATTAATGACAGAGTAATTATGGAAAAAATTGTGTTACAGAAATGGCTAAGAATGATATCATCTTTTTTCTACCAGATGTACCACACTAATGTGTGCCAATAATAATTTAAATATGAGGTTTGTAATTAACACCTCTGACAAGCTAGAAAAGAATTATTTTCTTTTAAAGATAATAAACTGACTGCTAAGAATAAGATCCTTCTTAAACATAGATCCTTCTTCTTTTGTTTTGAATAATGTTATCATGAGATCTAAAGGTCACTGGATTTTAAGTAACACAGGAAACCACTTAGCTCTATAGATTCAAAATGAGCATGAAAAAGAGTCATAGCCTACAAAGAAAATAGTTGTTTTTCACATGCTTTCCTATCTGTTAGAGGTTATTCTTTCTAAAAATAATAAAGATACTTAAGTGTCTCCAAATTAAAGCACAAACTAACCCAAGAAAACTTTAGGATGGACAAGAAGCTGCAAATAGAGAGTCAGCAATAAATATTATTTTCAAGGTGCATATGAAACAGCGTTTTTACAAAGCTGAGGCACAGAGGCCTGCAGGGCATTTTATTGTATTCATAAAGGATTTAGAACAAACTCATGCCTGAAGGAATCAGGAATCAATACTTTTTTTGAGGACTGCAAAAGGTTTGATTTCTCCTTTCAGATGTGGCAGCATGTGCACCTTTCAACAATAAATAGTATTTGTCTATGGAAGAAGGAGGGTAATCTCTATTCCACCTGTTGGAATACAATCCCAAATACCCCAAAACTGAAACCCCATAAAATGTAAGGAAGAGCATGCAAGAATAAACAAGATTTTCTGAATTAATAACTGCCTCACATACTTGGGAACTAGAAGTTTAAGTATGCTGGGATGCTTTTGTGTTCAAGAGCTATCTGAATAAAGAGTAAAAGCAGAGACCATGTTCCAAAGTGTCTAAGCACTGGGATGTACGAAGTACAGAGGCTAAGAGCACACGTTTACTTGCTCATTTGTGGACTCACACAGAGGATATGTTAGTTTTTTAGTGTGCTGCAAGGTTTCTTTTCAGTGAAAATTCAGTTTGCACTTGAAATCTTACAATACACACTTGAGCATGCTGCTGGATTTTTCAAAGCAGTTTCCCTCTTGGTGGAACAAAATTTGAAAAAGGGCAACATGCAGTCATCTGTAGATGACTCAGAAATTGAATGCAAGGTTCTCCAGCAGTTAGGATTCTATACATGTGCAATCTATGCCTAGAACCCGCAGCTGGCATTGACTTCATAGTCTGTGAAAACACAATGTGGATGTGCGCTCCTAGAACCACAAAGAACCGTGCAAAATTAAGTTATGGTATTTCCTTCTTTGTGCAGTGTTACTTCATGATGTAGATGCATCTGACACCAATTTGGGTTTGATATATTCAGGCAGTTCTGGGTATGTACTGGCAGGTACTGGTATGACTATGGCTGCTCCAAAAATTAGGTTTTTACTACTTATTTAACATATTGCATCTTTTTACTTAGATAAATCAAAACTCTGCCTCGTCAAACATTTCTAATCATGTAGTCTTAAACTTGGCTAGGCATTGTTCTCTAGTTTATTACAACTGGTTAAGCTCTGGTGTAGGATTCATATACCTGATTTTTCTGACTCTGTGCGGTATCCTGTTGGCGCTCTAGTTGCTGCTGCAGAAAAACATGTATATTGTGTCATGCTGGCCAGTCCTGTCAAGGCAGGCAATCTCGTCTGATACCAGGTGTGACAGTTCAAGAATCTTTATCTCCTCCTAAGTGGTTTCCTGACTTTCTTAAAGAAGGATGAGAAGGGAGGCTTGACCCAATCAAAGATTTTATAGCAAACTTAATTCAGAAGGACTAGACTAGGATTCTCAGATAATACATATATTAATGACTTTTAAAATTAAAGGAAGACTTTTTTTTAAAAGAGGAATCTGCTGTTTAAAATCTTATAAAGCCCAGAGAATTCAAAATTCACAGCTGCCAGCTCTCAGGAGGTTGTTGTTTGCATCAAGTGTCTAAGCCATGTTCTTGTCTGCTCTTTCTGGTTCTCTCTCTCCCTTTTCCCAAGTCACCAGTTTTAAGATTGTTATAAAGTTGTGAAGCAGAGAGAGGTGAAAGCATCTTTCTCTTTGTGTAACTGAGCAATTAGAGGAAAAGACAACAAAACCTTCACGAAGTAGTATACTTTGCACTATCCTGAATTATTATAATATAATTTAGTAGTATTTTGATGAACAATTTTCAGATTAAGTTAGCAAACAGCAAATGCTAATTCTAACAATAGAAATAAAAGCTGGATTTCCCTTTCTGCATAAAGTACGACTGTTTATTTGAATTTATTTGTAATTTAGTGTGTCTCAAAGAGGTAACTAGGAAGGAGAGTATTCAAAATGTATGTGACTTTGGAACCAGTTAAGCAATTCCAACTGTTCTGGTTAGTCAGCATATGTAATTCTCTCACAGCAGGTAATTTTTCAGCCATAAGTCATGGTAGAAAGTTTCTTCGTTGAATGACTCTAGATTTTCCAAAATACACTAAGTTAATTGCAGATCAAATGCTCTTCCAAAATCACAAAAGACAGGATGTGTCTTTGTTGGGAAGGTGGTGATGTCAACTTTCCAGCTGAGGTAATAGTTGAAAGACCAATAATTGGCAAATATCTTTTATAAATATATCTAATGACCCAATCAACACCTTCTCTCCATGCATGCATTTTTAATGGCAATTACTTCAGAAGCCTCAGCAGTACTCAAGAAATTTCAATAAAATGTCTGAAAAGAATAGAAAAACTAATATAAATTCCTCACTTGACCTAATGGCTTTGAATGTTATTCAAATCCTTCATTGAGAATAACAAAAGCAGATTTATAAGAATTAATTATATTTATAAGCAAAGAAATAAATCTTTGAAAGACTTAAATCAAATTTAGGACATTTTCATCACAACAGTATTCTCTACCCATTATCATCCCTTCTTTTCACTGTTCACTGTAAGAAAACAAAATCCCTGCAGTCTACCTTCTTAGGCAGACTGTAGCACACAGACTTCCTTATCTTATTCCTCTGTCTTCTTCTAGCGACTTTCATAAGTGTTTTTTTTTTCAAATGTACAGTTGACTTCAAATTGATCTCAACAATATCAATTTTAATGGCTACTGCATGCTTTCTTACATAAAGAAACGGGAAATTTAGTAAGCTGCAAAAATTCTGACCACTCCCTCTGCAGCATGAGAAATTCATATAGTGAGTATTGCATTCATGTCTATCCTCAGAGCCAAGTTTTGTTTTGTTTTGTTTTGTTTGTTAAATAGTTTTAAATTTTCTTCCCCCAAGGAATGAAGGTGTTCTATCCACTAGCTGAGAAAATATAGATCGACTGGTAGCTTACTAAAAATGACAGTCTTTTTGTACGATTTTTCTCATAGATGTGTTTACTGGTTCATAAATACAGATATAAATAATGTAAAAGGTTTTAGAGGCTTTATGCTGTGGGCATGAATTTCATCTTTTTATGTGGATTAAGAGATCTGCGTACTTTCCCAAGTAGTGTAAAAAGAATGCAGAGACATTTGTACACCTTGATAAAAACACCAACCCCATGTGAGTTTTCACAGTGTATTCTTTGTATTCTTTATATCCCTCCAATCACTGTATTTCATGTAGCATTAATTTCAACAAACTTCAGATATAATATGTTTCTTGATCACATTTGTTATTAAGGACAGACAGGCATTTCAGTTCTCCATATCTGTTTGTGTCTAATTTTACTATAAAGTCGTAAGTTTTAATATTGAATGGTTTTGTTTTTTGTTTTTTTTAATCAAATCCCTAATTATGAGAAAAACTTTAAAAAACCACTACAGACAAAGAATGTTCTGTCATAGGAGCTGAAAGTAATGAGCACTTAATAAAAAACCCAATTAAATACACTTCTTTCTTCAGGCAGGTATTCCTGATATCTTTCTTGTCTTAGGCTTATATAAGAAAAGCTCTTCTCTGAGTTTCTGTGAACCTTGACACCATTTTGTCCACTTGATTGACTTTTTTCTGATTTCTCTTAGTGGTCATATGTTCTTTTTGCTGGTTTAACAGTGTGGGTTTTTTTTTTTGTTTTGTTTTGTTTTTTGTTTGTGTGCATATAAAGCTATTTTCAACCCTGAAGCAACAGGCATCATATACTGTTTGCTTATTCCTCAGACATTACATGAGACATGGGCAAACAGGGAAAGTCTGTATCCCAAAACAACATCTCAAATAAATAAATTATTGGTAAACTTCATGTCACTAAGAGACATGGAAAACTTTAACAAAATATAAGTTACTTTGGCTACCAGCACTAAGCATCTCAGGTAGTTGTCAAGGATTATTTCTTCTAGACATAGCTAACTGGAAAACTAAAGAAATTTCTACTGCTCGTGGTCTAGACAACATTTCCTTTTACAAAGATGTGGCCCTTACTAGATAAAAGACCCCAGACTCAGAAACCCAAGGCTGAGTCCTGGAATTAGTCATAATTCAAATTCTAGCATTGGAACAAGTTTTGTTGTGAATGTGCTTTTCTGTCCACAGACTATTATTTTTTTCTTTTAACAGCCACATACAATTGTTGTTAACTATGGGATGATGAAACTATTGCACATTTTATAGCAATTTAAAGTCAGTTTAAAAAAAAAAAAAAAAATTCTACTCTCAAAGGTTGTTACAGGGTTCAAAATGTATCACTGAAACAGGCATATTAGCAATACGTTCTGAACAACATTACAGAAACAGCACAGAGATGTATAATAAAAATAGAATTTAATAATAATGTGGAGTGTTTCTAGTGTTTCTTGAAATGAACTAAAACAAATGCTAAAAATAATTAATACTTTTAAATTTTTTTTTTCTCTTTCCTCCCTAAACCATAACTTCAGGAATGCAGTATTATTGCCACCTAACTTGATGAAATTAAACTTTGGACAACAATTTAGGTTTTGTAATATAGTTCTGCAAACTGTTCATACTTTTTCAATGCATGTATCTAAGACCACACTTTATCCTTTGATCTTTCAAAAAATATTGAACTGGTTACATGACCTATCATATCTCTCCTATCATATCATATTAAGGCATGCAAAGAAAAATGCAATTTTTTTCTGTAAAAAAATCCAAATGTTTGTGTCTTTTCAGCAAGCAGACACCCAATAGCTTCTTCTGTTTTCAGAATTCTTTCTGTTTCCAGATTCCTTGTTTCCTTAGCTCATGCTCAGATAAGAAAGTGTAGCAAGAAACTATACCCTGCTATAGATTCTCAAAATGTCCTAGCCCTCTTATAATCAGCTGCTTCCATACAGCCAACAGTAATCTCAGTATATATTTATAATATTATCTGGCCTTGAGTTTCAGTTGTCTCAACTCACTGTCTGCAACTATATAGATGTTCATCCCTGCTGGACCACAGTGATGCCTCTTAGATAGTTTCAAGGGAACCACTGAAGAGACGATTAGGACATGGTTGTCTTCTGAGTAACTTTGGACTCTCTTTCTAATTCTCCTAATCTTATTGTGTGCAAGACACAGATGGTTCAAATAAATCACATTTCGTTCCTACTGCATCCTCTTTTTGGAAGGGGCTCAGTATTTCTGTTATTAAATAGACAAAGTAAAACATAATATAACAATGCCCATTTTATTCCCCAAGCATTCTTCTCCCAGAGGTAAAATGACAAAACCTTGTTGTCCTTGAACCTTATAAGATAGATAGACAAGGAAGCTTGCAAAACACTGGTCTGATAAAACCAACTAGCCTGACTGATCTGCTAACAAAACACGAGTTTCAACTCCGCAATTATACATCATTGTAATTGAAATCAAGCCAAAAAGTGACAGTAGTTACTTAGTCATTCAAAACAAATTTCTTAAATTCTAGCCATAAATTTTCAACTCTATGTGTCTCAGCTTAATGTGACAGGAAATACAGCAACTGGGATCCATCAATAACCAAATGATTTTTGTAGACAAAAGGAGAATATTTGTTCTTAATATTACAATGTTCCTAATTTCATAATAATGTTGCCTGACACACTCTGCACTCTAACCAAGTACTGAAAATTGACTTTTATCATATTAGCCCACATCTATGGGAGATATTATAGAAAACCGTTGGGTGGTCTAGAGATATATAAAGCTCAGTGAATATAATCTCTGTATTTACAAAGTTGTAATGAAGAATTTAACTGTTCCTAAATTTAAAAGTCTGATTAGTATTCAATTTTCTTGTTTGGATGAAAGAACTCTGTACAATTCCATATATTAATAACCTCTGTTGTTTCAAAAAATGTTTAGAAAATCTGCCAAATTTACATATACAAATGTTGTCCTTAAAGGAAAATTAATTGGAAGACATTTTTACCTTATTCATTTATGGCTGAATCCTTGATGGACATTTTAGAAGGAGCTAAAGTGTGAATTTTTGAGCTGCAAAGAAAGAGGATTGGGAGAAAAACAGGACATAAAAATGAGCTCTGTTATGGTCTTATTACTATATTAAATACTTCAATGTAATTGTTAAGAACTTTAAACAGTGGGAAGGACAGTGAATCTTATTATTTCTTGATGACTTAGCATCAACACAGGGCAGGGTGAGAGGGAGAAATTCTGAGTCTTCAGCATGGCTGCCATGTTATTCCTAAACATTGCATGATGTTTTCAGAATTGTTAAAAGGATGACTGATTCAAACCACACCACCCCCATTGTATATTGTCGCTGTTACTTCTTATATAACTCTCATACATTTCTTACAAATGCAAAGTTCTCACCCTAGAAGGAATAACCTCTTGCAATATTACAGACTGAGGAGCTGCTCTGGGGAAAGACGCTGGTGGCCTTGCTAGACTGCAAAGCTGGACCTAAGCCATTAGCGACCCTGTCCTGTCGTTTGAAGGCAGTGATAGATCACACCTAGAGCACTGTGTCCATCCACTTTTGGAAGGGGCAAACAAACTTCAACGAGTCCAGCAGAGGCTATTACATTTGGGGCTGAAGTGACTGGTAGCCTATGACAAGACATGGGCTTGTCCAGCGCATCTTGTCCAGCATATGACAGAGAGGTCTATGGGGGCACCTCACAGCCACCTTGTTGTCTACAGGGTGGTCATCAAGAGATAGAGCCAGATGCTTCACAGAGATACATGGTCAGAGAAGAGAAAACAAGCATAAATTGAAACAAGAGAAGTTTCTGTTTGATATAAGTTAAGGAGGATGGTAAAGAATCAGGAACCATAGACCTGACCATAGATGCTGGTCAGGCTTCATCTTTGCAGCCAACTTTTCAAGACTCAGCTGGAAAATATTTTGTGAAACCTGGTCTGATTCCATAGTTGATTCCGCTTTGAGTAAGAGGCTGGACCTTCTGAAGTCCCTTCCAACCTGAATCATACAACTTAAATTATTATATTATCACACTATCTACTGCACACAGAATTTGATTCTGTCAAATGAAAGCCTATGTTTTAAGTTGTCAAATATTGGTAAATTAGAATACAGGGCATGCCCACAGATGAAGGAGAAATAAGGGAAAGAAAGTAGAATATTTTGGGATGGAAGACAACATGGAACAGATACCTTGAAATTTGTGAAGGGAAAGAAAAGCAAAACCCAAACTTCAAAATTATTTGATGTAATAAAGAGAATATTATAATCAGTTGAGACACTCTAAATCCACACTTACCTACAACAAAAAAAAAACGATTAAAAAATATATATTCAAGGAAACTTAGAGTGTAGATCATGTCCAGGTCATCAACCAAACTTGCTCAGTTGTCACAGTCTGTCATTTTTAGACAAGAAAATATTTCATGGGATGCTTTCTTAAAAGTCCTTCTTTACTCATTGTCTCTCTCATGAGAAATGCTAAGTGAGTCAAGACTTCTTTTAAAATTTTGGCATGTATTCACCAAAATTTCATAGTTCTGGGCAGTTACATATTTTTCAAGTGGTAAGAGAAAAAAAAAAAAAAAAGGTGTTACTATGTGTTGCTTAACCGGCATCATAGCAGTTTATAATTTCACATGTGCACATCAAGTAATTCTCTTAAGCTTTGTATTTATTCTCTGCAAGATATTGTTGTTTCTTTCTTTCCCCTGATCCAGAAGTCCTTCTTTCTTCATTAGAGAAGGTCATTTATTGCTCAGGATTGTAATTCTTAACACAGAGTTTAAATGAGTCCAAATGAAACGTAACAACTCTTCTTCTGGTAGCTGGTGGACTTTCCTAGCCAGAGGTTAAACTTGTTTAGGGACAAAATCAAAAAAGTGGTGACTTGAAGCCAGCAAACACTAATCAAAACAAGTTTTTCTGGTCTTGAATGATTAAATCATCTTCTCCTAGATTTAGTTACCATGTTGCAATGCTCCAACAACATCACTTTGGTTTCTAAAGACTGCAGAATAATTTGTTTTCTCTAAACCAATTTGTATCTTGTCAAAGTGAGATTGCAGTTTTACAACCACCTGGGGAATAAGTGATCCCATTCCATAAATAACAGTCATCTGCATAATATGTACTAAGATGTCCCTGTAGACTTCAGAGATATTATATATGAATAGAAAGATATAGACTCACTTAAGAGATTTATGCAAGAGAGACTTCAGTTAATATGTCCTATATTTTCTAACACAGATGTTTTCATACCACCCTTCAGACAAATCTCTGTAAGTAGTTTGGGAACTTAAATTATTGCAGATGTAAAGAAAAAAAAGTTTGTTTTTTTTTAAAAAAAAAAGCCATTTAAATAATGGAAAACTCTTCTTCTTGGAGTCAAAATGTCCAAAGTTGAGAATATGAAAATATTTTGTGATGGCTAAAGGCATCATAGCTATAGGAATAATGCAAATTTACTAAGAAAATACTTAAAATACATATATAAGTCTGTTGTCTGATTGTGGTTGCATTTGTAAATATAATACCTTTTCATACACACAAAATGCATTAAAGAATATTCAAAGACACTCACCGCAGTATCACTAGATAATCTGAATTAGTTGCTTAAATTATAACAGTGGATGGAAGAGACTATTGAGCCTGCTCTAACATGAGGATGAGTAGAAGAAGATAGAAGGTATGTTTTATCACCTTCATCAGGTGTAGGTAAACATGTCTTTTATTTTCTGGATATATGCAAAAACAGAGTTCTGTCTTTTTCTTTGTGTCCTTGTAGGTTTTAGAGAAGTTTAATATGTAGAAGATGTTTTCCAGTTTCTCCAGCCTTATGTGATGATGCTACACTCCATCAAATCTGATAGAAAGGTAACTGTGAAGAAATCAGAAGCAGCAATGCAAGTTTTCTTCACTAAGCAAAATGGGACAAAGTGATCTCCAAATGCTAACAGACAGAGTAGCAAAAGAGCTAAGAGAATGAGCAGCAGAAAAAGAGTTTATCTTATTCTTACACTATTATTGCAGGAGCTCTGCAGGACCAGAGAGAAAAAACTGAGTAAGTCTTTAAGCTGAAACATGCTGATTTAAGTACAATATGATCTCCATAAAGATTTGCCTATTGACAGATATCACCTAGAATCATAGAATCATAGAATCATATGGGGTTGGAAGGAACCTCTGAAGATCATCTAGTCCAATCCCCCACCAGAGCAGGTCTAGCTAGAGCACGTTGCACAGGAACCTGTCCAGGCAGATTTTGAATGTCTCCAGAGAAGGAGACTCCACCACCTCTCCGGGCAGCCTTTTCCAGTGCTCTACCACTCTCACAGTAAAGAAGTTCCTCCTCACGTTTAGATGGAACTTCTTATACTCAAGTTTGTGCCCATTTCCTCTTGTCTTGCCACTGGCCACCACCAAGAAAAGACCAGCCGCATCCTCCTGATACCCTCCCTTGTGCTTCTTGAACTGGGGAGCCCAGAACTGGACACAGTATTCCAGATGGGGCCTCACCAGGGCAGAGTAGAGGGGCAAGATGACCTCCCTCGACCCGCTGGCCATGCTTTTCTTGATGCATCCCAGGGTGCCATTTGCCTTCTTAGCCACAAGGGCACAATGCTGGCTCATGGTCATCCTGTTGTCCACCAGGACTCCCAGCTCTTTCTCCTCAGAGCTACTCTGCAGCAGGTCAGCCCCCAACCTGTACTGGTGCATAGGGTTATTTCTCCCCAGGTGCAGCACCCTACACTTGCCCTTGTTAAATTTCATTAGGTTTCTCTAGGCCCAACTCTCCAGCCTGTCCAGCTCTTGCTGTATGGTGGCACAGCCTTCTGGGGTGTCAGCCACCCCTCCTAGTTTTGTGTCATCAGCAAACTTGCTGAGGGTACATTCCATCCCTTTGTCCAGGTCATTGATGAATATACTGAAGAGTAACTAAGCTAGCAGCTAACATTTAATCAGCTTTCTATCTGTTTATGACTGAAATTATCTGTAGATGAACAGACACAGAAGAAGTTGGAATAGGTTTTAAACCCCCGTCTTGTAAAAAATTTGGAGGAAAAAGACATCAAACTTCTTTACAAATAACCCCACTGCTTCTCAAAAATGAACTAGGAGTAAGTTCATAAAACTCTAATGAAAAACAGTAGATTGTCAGATAGACATTAAACTTCAGAAGGAGGAAGTATTTCTGCTTTTGAGTAGATTGAGCAAACTGCAAAGTGGCAAACAACGGTCAAGGTGAGAAATGGTATAACCTTGTAATTGTCAAGCAATTCTCAAGTGTGTCATAAGGTTATGAATGTTTGTATAAGTGTCAAACAGCACTAAGTCTCAGTTTGGCATCGTTTCTTTAGTTTTTCTGTAAGAAAAAATAAATAATTCTGATTTGCTCCCTTAATTCTCTTAAAGGAGTATGGAATCTGAGATTTTTGCTGCTTTTTTTAAACCATAACAGGCATAGTTAGGGAGAGGGTAGAGAAGAATACATCACTACAGGTGATGTAGTGGCATAAGTTAGAAACCAAAAATTAAATCCTCTGAAGTTAGAGCTTCTTCAAATGTGAGTTCAGGCTATGATAGATCAACTGTTGCAACATCCTTAAAGACAGGCTAGATTAACTAGTCACCTTGAAATCATGTAAAATCCTCCCTTCCATTTGCCTGAAAGAAACAGAATGAGAAGCGAGCAAAATTTTTAAGCAAAGGAATAAAAGATAGAATTCTTTGAACAAGTCATTTAAATAATAGGTAAATAAGAGCATTCTGAAATAATGACAAAGACACTTGATAAAGACTAAAAAGGCATAAGATGAGAGGATAGTGTCACTGGGAAACAGCAGGGACAGAAAAGTATAAGAGCACTCACAACAATTTTTGTCAGAAAAAGGAAAATAGTCTGGTGAAAAGAATTTACTGAAGTTTTTTTTAAATACAGTGAGTTTTCTCTCTCCTCCCAAAGAAGGAAAAAGTAGCTAAACACTGGCCCTGGTAGATTTGGGGTATTTTCGTTTTCATTTCAATCTTAACTAGAGCCAGAATACATCTGGATTTCTTCAGACTTGTCCTCCCTTTTCTGCCGAGAAATTTTCTCTGTCTGGGAACTGGAGAAGTTTATGCCCCCAGCTGGGATGTCCAAAATTTCCAGACAAGTTCACTGTGCACGTACAGATTAACTTTGCAGCATAGGCATAGTAAGTCTGCTGCTTCTGGAAAACATCAGTACGCTGTGCATATGTGATACAGCTGGTCTGCACACATGCCGAAAACCTAGCGTGCTCCAAACACATTGTATTTATGGCACTTTGTGTGACAAGCACATGAGTTTTTATCCAGGATTTCCAAGACAGAAATAGTTTTCAATTATTTGTGATTTTTTCTCCTGCTTCCTAGAAGCCGATCTTAGCGTAAGTGTAAATGCCACTGAAAAAAAACTGAAGAAAGAAATCTCAGAAGTTGAAGAGATAAGATCAAGATAACCCTAATGAATGCAAACTGCAGGGACAAGCATTAGAATTATGGAATTGTCTCTAACCAAAAGCTAAACCAAGAGTTAAAGCTCTTTAGTGTCTATGATATCACTATGCTGCTAACAAGGACAGCCAGCGTAAATGGATGAAAGAGACCTGGTGTTGCTGAGATTTCTCCAAAGAAGCAATATATATTTCTGAAGAGCAGCTGTTGCAGTTGCCTGAAGGTAATGAGCGTGTTCTGGTTCCCAAGAGCAAGCTACATGTAACGATAGACAGTTATGCTGAGGGTCTAAAGGGACAATGCCATTTTCATTTAGTTGACCAAGATATTTCCCTCACAATAATACTCTTCAATTTCTTTTACCATTAGCACATAAAAATACAAGAAATAGTGGTCACCTTACACTTTCAGGTAAATAGTGCTTGAACTGAATTGGATGCAGTTACATAAATTGAACTAAAGCATAGATGTACTCCACAAATTTATATGAACAAAATGAATTAGCCAAATTCAGTCTTTATAGATACTGTGAAGGAACTCAAAAACTGAATTGAAACACAAAGACATCAGTACTTCAGAGACAAGTCTTCATCAGAAATCGCATAAATTTCTACTGGGAACATGCCAGTTCCTACTATTTTATAACCATTTTAGGTCTTTGTTTAAAGTGATAAAGTGGACGAGTCATATTTCTCTGATAACATTGTGCCTGCAGGGTGCAAGTCATAAGTGGCAGAATTGTCATTAACTTAATATGACAATGCCAAATTAATCCTAATTATTCTGATCGTTGAGCATTTAAATGAAAATGAAGATGTTAAAGGTAACTAATTACTGAAAATACTACTTCTGAGAAAAAAATATGAGAGGTTTTTTTTAAAAAAAAGTGTAAAACAATGGGCTTGGACTGTCTAACATCTTTTAAATTTGTTTATTTCTGATAAGCTTTTTGAAAAAGGAGTATGATTTAATTTTGCAAAAAGCTTGAAAAATGCAAAGTATCATTCTTCAAATTATGTTTTTATCACATTTCATCAAAATTATGGACACTATTAATAAAATAACTGCTTTGTTATATGTATATTTTCAGGCATAAATAGAGTTTATAGTTTATAATTAATTGATCGTAATGAATTTGTAATGAAAATATAGAAGTAATACATAGTAGAAATTCACTAATAATAAACAATGAAAAATACACTTCAAAAAAAGCATTGATCCCTCACTGTTCAATGAAATCTCATAGGGACGGTACCTAACAATTCATATGATGAAAAATATTTTAAAGTGATTCATTTTGTAATTATCTACAGAAATTAAAATTCTACAGAAATTAAAATACTTTAGTACTTTAGTGCATTAATATATTATTTTCATATCAGTATCTGATCATGTTACCTTTTTAATTTGTTTCCAATCTCTATTTCTCCAAATAGTTGAAGCTATCAGTAAAAAATAAATTCTCTTCCTCTACCAAAAAAAAAAAAAAAGAAGAAATCTTGGGGATTCCTTTTCCTTCTGTACCAGTAAAATTTTAAAATTAAGTGCCTTATTTAGTGTTGGGAAGTGAAGAAGTTCTAGCAAACGAGTATACTGCATGCTCTTTTCCCCTCTGACAGACAGTAACCATGACCTTCAAAATAAATTGCACCTGGTCTATACCAGCCAGCCTGTTAGGTGTGTGCCTGGGGCTCGTTTTCAGCCCTGGCTATTTCACATTGCAACCTGATTCAATAATGTACTGACAAGAACAGGCTAACAAGAATTAGTGTCACAAGGGCTGCAGCAACAGTTAAAAGAATTGCATTCAGTTATTAGAAATGTTGACTTTCCACTCACTTTATACAGTTTGCTGAATTGGAAAGGAGCTACAAAATCCCAATTTGGTTTTAAAGTGTTTTCATTATGGGGGCAGTTGTGGAGGGTGGGTGATGTTGGTTTTTTCCCCAAAAGTTTGCTTAAACTGCTGGAACCTCTGTTCTGGCTGGATCAGGTACCTCAGCCAGGATGAGTGGCACCTCTCATCTTCCCCTGTTGACAATACAGATCTAGTGTCTGAGTATTCAGAAGGTACTCACTGAAAAAAAATTGAAGGATGGACTGTATTAGTGCGACTTTGTTGAAATGCTTCTGCCCTCTTCTAAGTGCCACAATACAGTTCATAGGAAATCTGTGTGACTTTTTGCTCTGACCGTCTCTGTTAACTCTTCAGGGAGGCCTGAGGTTTACAATATTCTCTGAAGGAAATAGGACTAGGTCTAACAAGAGATTTAGATGACCACTGTTTTACAGCAACATATTATAGTTCTTGAGTCTGCAAAAACCTATCTTGAATTAAAAATCTAAACATCTTCAGTAATCCAAATGAAAAGTCATGCAGCTCTGAAGTGAAATCAGAAAGGTTTTCTCTGAGCACAGATTCTGCCAAGAGGGACTACCAATCACAAAACCAGAGGAAAGCAGCAATCTGTCAAAGCTGAGGACCTGAACCAGGCGTACAGACACAAGTTTCTTTCCTGTCCAAATATAATACCATGGATCACCTCCTGAGACCTCTACAATTACTCTGTTTTCCTATGAAAAGTAAGTTGAAGAGTGGGTGAGGACAACTTTTCCATTTTACTAACTACCTTGTCATAGCTATCAGCCATAACTAGTGCTGTAAACTCCCCTTCTCTCCTAGGCATTTAGCTACCCATGTACCAAGGCACCAAGACCAGCTCTGCTCTGGCCCAACTGTGTAGACTGTGCTCACAGTGCTGAGAAAGGGCTAGGAGAAAGACTGTACAGAGACAATAAAGGCCAGAATTAGAAATGATTGCTTAGGTGGGATGATCAGTAGTTCAAGGATTCAGAAGGAAAATATCAGCATGGAAAGATGTGAGATGTGTGAAACCTAACAAGCAAAGCCAGGGGAGGTGAGGGTGATGAGATCCTAGCCAAGAGCTGTTGATTCTGTCAATGCAGCTGTAGCTTGAGGCCCAAGGTGCCTCTCCAGCACTGTGGATCCTATCAGGGAGCCACAGGGCTGATGGTACTTTGGATGCCTCATCCATTGGAGTGGTGAGCACACAAGTGCTTAACCTAATGTTCAGTAATTCCTAGATATCTTCTGTGGGTACAAGCCAGTGAATAACTATTTTATATCTTTTGATTGTGTATATCTTTCTTGTAGAGTCACTTAGTGTCTGCCGAAAGACACCCAAACATACTAACCTAAAAACAGGCACAACATAGACAAAGAATCACAGTTTGCACTTGCAAGCAATGATTCAGTCACCTCTAATCCATATTGTAGCTATAACTACAGTGCAAAAAATAAGTCAATATTCTGTGGCCCAAGGGATATCTGAGCATGAATACACCTAACCACCCATAACACAGCAATCAATATGGTAACTAAAAATTATGCTGAAGCCACTAGTTGGCTGGAGAAGTATAATTGCACACAGTAGGGTGAGATCTTAGATGCCTTTCTATCCTCACTTTTTTTTTCCTTATTTCCTTCCTATTGATATTGAGCCTCCTACCTGGGCTTGAGGTGACTTTTGGTTACTCTAGGTGTTACTATGAAGCATCCATAGAGTTTTCCAACATTGTGAAGAACTCAGTTATTTAAAGGTTTCATAAGAAAAAAATGCAAGGCTTGCAATAAATTTTATCACATTTTTTATGATTCAAAACAACCACACTTTTAGTTATGGAGATTACGACTCACATTCAGCCAGCTGTTGACCAACACCACAAGGTCCTTTTTTGCTGGGCAGCTTTCCAGCCACTCTTCCCCAGGCCTGTGGCACTCTATGTGACTCTATGTAAGTGCAGGACCTGGTACTTGGCCTTGTTGAATCTCATACCATTGTCCTTGGCCCATCGATCCAGCCTGTCCAGATCCCTCTGCAGAAACCTCCTACTCTCAAGCAGACCAACATTTCCACCTGACTTGGCATCATCTGCAAACATTCTGAGCATGCACTTGATCCCCTCATCCAGATCATTGATAAAGATATTAAAGACTACTGGCCCCAATGCCAAGCCCTGGGGAACACCACTTGTGGCTGGTTGCCAACTGGATTTAACTCTGTACACCACCACTCCCTGGGCCTGGCCATCCAGTCAGTTTTTCACCTAGCGAAGAGTACTCCTATCCAAGCCATTAGCATCCAGTTTCGCCAGGAGAATGCTGTGGAAAATGGTGTCAAAGGTTTTACTAAAGTCTAGGTAGCCTTTCGCTCATCTAATGAGCAGGTCACTTTGTCATAGAAGGAGATCAAGTCAGTCAAGCAGGACCAGCCTTTCATGAACCCATGCTGATTGGGCCTGACCACCTGGTTGTCCTGCATATGCCATGTAATGACACTTGGAATTATCTGCTCCATAACTTTCCCAGGCACCCAGGCACCCAGGTCAGACTGACAGGCCTTTAGTTCCCTGGATCCTCTTTCTGGCCCTTCTTGAACATAGACGTCACGTTTGCTAAACTCCAGTCAGCTGGGACCTCCCCAGCTAGCCAGAACCAATGATCGATGATATCAAGTGGCTTGGTGAGCACTTCTGCCAGCCCCCTCAGGACCCTTCAGTGAATCCCATCCAGTGTGTGTCTAAGTGCTGTAGTCCTCACCATATCCCCATGGATTATGGGGGCTTCACTCTGCTCCCTGTCTTTCACCTCAGGGAGCTGGGTACTCGGGGAACAACTGATCCTGTTACTAAAGACTGAGGCAAAGAAGGCTTTAAGTACCTCATCCTCTTCCTCATCTTTTGTAACTATGTTATATCGTGTTTTGTAACTATGAAAAATCATCTCGACAACCACCTTAAGATTCCTCAGAAATCTATTTCCAGTCTTCCTTACTTCACTAGAACCATTCTAAATGATTAGTTTTCTTAGTGAAACCCTAATGACCTGTCTCAGATGACATCATCCTCTAGGACTTTTGAGATAAAGCTTATCAGTTTATTATATTTGCATGGTCAGTAAGGAAATATCCCTTTCTCTCTTTCTCTCTCCCTCTTAGAGTTCATCCACCATATCCACATACATACAGTTGGAGAGCTAATGGCACACTTAGTTAGGTCACCCAAACATTTACTTTTTGCAAGGCTGATTTTAACTTCATCTACATTTTCAAAATTTACTACTGGGCTTAAAAGTCCCTTGGGTGGGGTCCATGCCAGTGATAACTCAGCAACAAAAAGATCATTGCATGAGAGGCATGCAGGCAGTGGCTGGAGGACCAGGTGGCAATTTGGATTCTTGGGTGGCCTATACACAATCTGCTTTGCTTCACCTTTTATATCCATGTTTGTAGATAAAGAAATTTATTTTTCTGGATCAGAGTGTCCTCTGGAAAATTTTTTCACTGAATGCTTTTCAAAATTATTTGTGTATGCCCAGAAAGAAGTAAATTAATGTCTCCCACAGGAAACGATGTTGAGAATTAATGAATAGTTAAAGAAACAGATTCAATATATTCTCAGCAACAGCTTAGACAGTCAAGCAGATATTTATCCTGTCACTTTGAACCACATAAGAGTTAGATGTCTTCCCTAAGTCACCTAGATTCTCTCTACAGAGCATAAAGAAAAATAGGTACCTTCAGAGAACAATTCACCCTATATTTTTGGTGGTGGTAGTTTAAGCATCATGTTACAATCAGTATTGTCAGACTGTTTTTCAGTACTAGGCTACCTCTCTTCCTATACAACATTATTTTTGAATGGCAGAAATATTTGTTTCATTTTATTAAGAGCATTCTGAATTACAATGTGAGCACTTCCTGCTTACAGCAATTCTCCACATTCAGCAAAAGCTAATACTTTGACTGATTCAAACTTGTAGTTCTAGTCAAAGCAATGACCTGTTTGAGGAAAAAAAAAGTCATTCATTTTGAATTGCAGCAGTTAGATACAAAAGTAGATTTCTTTTATTTACTGAAAGACCTCTGGATACATCAACGGAAAGGCAGAATCTCTGTTTCTGTCATAAGAAAGAAGTTTCTATGCCTTACTTCTGCAAAGCCATATTTGAAAACACAAATAATAGATCAGCACCATCAAAGCCTTTTCAAGGTTTTTTTTTCAAGTTTTTCTCCCTAAAGGATGCCTAATATTAGAATCCTTCACCCAAGCCCCCAGTTCAGCAGTGAATTTCACAGTTTGCATTCAGATCTGAATCATAAACCCAGAATAGGGACCAAGTGCTTAATTTGTATCAAAATACCAAATGCAGAGCACAGCTGAGATAGCTTAACCTTTTATTAGAATCAGAAAAACTTGAGAGGAAAGGATCAGTTTGGTGGGGTTTGATCATGTTTTATCTCTGTATTAGACATCAAGTGCTTTATTCAAATAATGCAAGCATCAAACAGTATGAATGTTTAAGTCTGAAAATCAGATTCTAACTTTTGCTTTTGTTTTTTTGTTTTTTTTTTTGTTTTGTTTTGTTTTGTTTTTTCTTGTTTGGGAATCCTAAGAGGATGGAAGGAATCGCCCTTCTACTTTAATAAAGTCTGCAAAGTAGTCCTGAAACTAATCAGTCAGAAATGCAGTATTCTGCTTTGACATATAAAGCATTATTTTAGCAAAATTTTCTTTGTTAGAGTGACAGAGAAGGTTAAATGTTGTTTCCTAGGTACAGTACAACCAATGCTTTCATGCTCCTTTTCATGTCCAGCAAATGATCTGAAAAATAAACAGTAGGTTCTTCTAGCAGGCACAGATTAAACCACAAGTAAATAAAAACATGGGTTAGAAATAAATTTAGTATTTTCCCTTAGCTGAGACTTTTAGCAGATTATTATAATGCCCCATATATGCTTTGTAGCAAAGGAATGGTACTTCCTGACACTCACAAACACTGTTTAGCATCACAGGCAAAACAAGAAAATAAGAATTTGGTCTTCTCTAGCTTAGTTTTAGTGTCTCTTACTGTTGTTCAAAATTGTGAAACTATTCTTTGAAGTGCTTCAAATTCTTCTTACTGAAGTTTTAACATGCACTAAAAGACACTCACAGTTTGCCTGAGTAAATATTTTTCCAGTTGTCTTATATCAAAGGGACTTACACATCAAAAAAACTTTTAGATCTGAACTGAGCTGCAAATTTATCCATTTTAATATGTAGTGACACTCTTCCAAGGCTACTTTTAGCCTGAACAAGTCGTTATACTGTCTGAGAAAAGGGTTACATCTCACAGGTCCGTTTTCTGTTCACATCATCATTGTCAGGTCTGTTACTATAAACAGGATGATATTCATTATATGAATAGCTTGGCTCCTATGGGCTGTCTTTGACAATGTTTTCTTAAAGCTACCAAGCCTAGAACACAGGAATGGGAAGAGTAAATTCAATGTGAGAGCAGCTGTAGAGCTCAACGACTTTTTTGTTAAACTCATCCATAGGTGATACATTCCTTATTTCGAATTTTGTCACAAAAATCTTTTGATTAAACACAGATTTACAAAATTATATTTTTTTTTCAAGGTTCACAAACCTTTCAACGAAACTGGGCTGAGATTTAAATGATGCTGGCTAATAAATGATTTTGCATAGAAAGATTGTGGTTTCACAAGGGTCGATCTGTAATCAAGAAAAACATCGTGATTTGGCTTAGAGTTTCGTGGTATGTTTCATCTTAAGTCTTGAAGTAAAACTCCAAGGATTCCAGCTCATATAAACCGAAACTTAAAATATTCATACAAAACCCACTGTAGTAAAACTGCTTTAGCTTTAGGGCAACCCTGGGGAGAGGTGAGGGGGAAGTTATTTTCACAGCTTTTATGCCTGCATGGAATTTTGAACCCTAGTGCTTATTATTTATTCATTTTCAAACATCCATCAAAGAAAGACTTGGCTCATGTGACCTGCAATGTAGCCACTTAGTAGGATTTTGTGGTTTGCATTACTTAGAAGGTCATAGCTTCTTAGAACAGTGCTTGGAATTTTTACAATGGCATATCAGAACACATGGGTTTGGGGGTTTTGCTGACATAACGGTAATAGAATTCTAATGTATATAAAATTGGATAGAATATCATATCTGGTAATGATAGTATTATTTTAATACTCATACCCTCAAGATAGTTTAAATACTGAGGTAGGGGATGTTATAGAAAAAAAGCCTCTAAAATTAGAATTAGGTATACATTGTCTGATATATACGCACTCAGAGACTGTCAGAGATGCAAAGATGTTTTTTTGTTAAAAATAGAAACTTCATTTGCAATGTTGCTTAAAAGCAACATATCTCTGCTACTTTCTCACTTAAGAAAAAGTAACACCAAAACACAAGACACTTGAAGAAAGGTTACCCAGCTTCTCTATTTATTTAAAACATCCAAGAACTTAATGTTGGAATATCTGTGTTTCTTTTTAGCAGAAACAAAATAATTTTTATATGTTTATTTTAGAAGTAAAATAGACTGGATTGCTGTCTTTTTTGTTTCTTTTCCTCTTCTCATTTCCTTGTGTTTCTCCCTTTCCAGTGCAGCCAAAGGATGCTTAGTGAAATAGAACTCATGGGACTAGATGCCTCATTAATAGTGTCTTCTATTCTTCCCCACCTGAAATCATGAGAGTCTGGCTGCTTACTTTTAGGAAGGGAAGGGAAGGGAAGGGAAGGGAAGGGAAGGGAAGGGAAGGGGAGCCCTACCCTTAATATTATTTTTTTTATATATTTTAGCCTTGAAGTAAATACTGTTATGGAGGTATAGGTTTCCTGCCAGTACTAACATCCCTGGTCCTAACAGCCCTAAGAAAGGTCTTAGTACTCCTAGTCCTGGCCATAACAGCTGCGGTCTTTTCCACTAAGGTAATTTTGCAAGCCAGGATAGTTTTACTTGTCGGAAGCTAATGAATAACAACTTGAAGTTATTATTGTTGAACACTTCTGAATGTTTGTCCCTGCGCAATGAACTGTTGTCTTTTGATCACTTCCTGTCCCTGACAAAGAGGAAGATGAATGACCACAATTCAAAATCTCTATATTGAAATCCCACCTACTGCTGTCCCAGCTTGTGAAAGCAAGTTTTATGGTTCCTTCCAGCAACACTGAAGGGGAGAAAGGGTAGAGCATTAATGCTTCCTTCTCTCTCCAATAGGAGAGCTGGGTATTGGCAATACTGTAAACCTAGATACATTTACAAAACGATTTATTTCTATTATTTAATAACTCAGAATTATAAAGTATGCCTGGGCGCTGCAGATATACATAAAAATATTGCCAGAGGCAGGAATCACTTCTGCAGTATCACCCTATCACTGCTTCACTGCTTCGCCGCACATAAACCTTATTTCCAATTAGTCTGAGCTCCCTGAGAATCAATCAGAGACTGTATAAACATTCTAAACACATACTGTGCATGCCACTTCAAATTTACCACTAACACTTTACTATATTTCTATCAATTATTCCCAGGAAATAGGCCGTATTGCACCAAAGTCATGGTTTAACAGTGTTTCTTTTTCTCTCCAACCATCAAATATTTAAAAAAGCATATACAGAAATCTACAGATAAACTATTTGTAGTATTTTCTACTTTTTATCTAACAAATTACAGCACACACCCAAAAAAAGAGTAATATTAGCTATCTGATTATTAAGGGAGACGTAAAATTAAACGCTTTGGTACCTATTCATGCACAATGACATGCAAATGACATTCCTCAAGCATCATTCACACTGATTGAAATGGCAGGCCAAAAGCTTGCTAAGGTTAACCAGCTGCTTTCATTTGCCCACAATACTACAGAAAACAGTGGCTCCCCTAGCAGGTCTAAAGGCTTCCTTGCATGTAACCAATCAATCCAGTTTGGATCTTTTCCACATAATCTTTAAAACTCAGCCTGTACATTAAATTTTCCCTCAGAAAGATTGCCTGAGAGAAAATTCAAAGGGGTAAAATCATTCTGCTAAGGGTTAGAATTTTACTTCTTCCTAATGGCAGAGAACAGCACCTGTAATTTCCCAGTCGTTTAAATCATATTCAGCTCTGGGAGCTGACCCTTGCAGCTCTTAACTTGCAACTCAGTAGATGTATTATTTTTTCAGTCAAAATTCTTGTGTTCATATCATTCTAATTAAAACTTGGATCCCCATATCCTGATTAACCTGGAGCATGCTAGATATCTCACTCAAAAGGTGAGGAGGGAGGAATATCATGTAAACAATATGTAGTTAGATGTAAAACAAACAAAAATAATCAGAGCATTGTAGAAAAACATTCAAGGATGCTACAGATTTATGATGCAAATATACAAGTATAAAGGACGAAATTATTTCTTCTTGGCTGGACAAGAGGAAACTGAAGGAGTCATTTACTTTCGTTTTGTTTCATGTTAAAGATATTACGTATATACTCTTAAGTATATTTCCAAGCTCTTTCCCTTTCCTCAGAACCAATGGAACTGGTTTTTATAATGCATATTGAATGAATTTCTTGACCTTCAAGGAAATTTCTTTAAACCTAGCAAAAGTAAATATTTCATATCACAGCTGACAGAAAAAACAATAGATATCTCTCTAAAGGTGTAAACAGAAATATTAATAGAAATTCTTCTGAAAGCACTCTGGAATGCCACCTTTCTGAAATTTCATATTTTCTTCTTCATATTTTAGTCGCTGGAAAAACAGTGTTGGAGAAGACTTATCTATGTGATACAGTAATGTTCACTGTATATAAAGGAATATTTCAGTTCTTAAAAGGGATTTTTCAATCCATTCTACTGACTTTTAAAAGCATAATTTTAGAAATGTTGGGAATGAATTTACTTTTCTGCTTTTTTTTTTTTTCACTTAGGTTCATCATTTCTCACCCTACTTCTGTATGATTTTGAATTGCTTCCCTTTCTTCTATTCCTAAATAAAATCTGCTAAAGAAGTGCCATTCCAACTCTACAGCTCAATTATTTGTGCAGAAAAGATGAATTTCACACTGTGTCACAATTTGGCAATATTTTGACTTGGCTTTTAGCTACAGAAGTTAAAAATACCCTAGGGAATACAGTGATAGAGAGTTGACAATAACATTCTGTTCAATCTTTATCAGAAGGACACTGGATAAGGAACTGGCTGGATGGCTGCACTCAAAGGGTTGTGGTCAATAGCTCAATGTCCAAGTAGTGGCCAGTGATGAGTGTTGTTCCTCAGGGGTCAGTATTGGAACCAGTGCTGTTCACTATCTTTATTGGAGACGTGGACAGTGGGATGGAGTGCACCTTCAGCAATTTCACCAACACCACCAAGCTGCGTGGTGCGGTTGACACAATGGAGGGAAGGGACCTGGACAGGCTTGAGAGGTGGGATTGTGCAAACCTCATGAGGTTCAACAAGAGAAAATGCAGGGTCCTGCACAAGTGCTTGTGGATGAGAAGCTCGACATGAGCCTGGCAATGTGCGCTGGCAGCCCAGAAAGCCAGCCGCATCCTGGGCTACATCAAAAGAAGCGTGGCCAGTAGATCAAGGGAGGTGATTCTACCCCTTTACTCTGCTCTCGTGAGACCCCATCTGGAGTACTGTGTCCAGCTTTGGAGTCCTCAACACAGGCAGGACATGGACCTATTGGAACTGGTCCAGCAGAGGGCCACAAAGATGATCAGAGGGATGGAGCACCTCTCTTGTGAAGACAGGCTGAGAGAGTTGGAGTTGTTCAGCCTGGAGAAGTCTCCAGGGATACCTTATAGCGGCCTTGCAGTACCTGAAGAGGGCCTAGAGGACAGATGCGGGGGGACTCTTTATCAGGGAATGTAGTGATAGAATGAGGGGAAATGTTTTTAAATTGAAAGAGGGGAGATTTAGAT
This sequence comes from Calidris pugnax, assembly GCF_001431845.1. Classification (NCBI taxonomy): domain Eukaryota; kingdom Metazoa; phylum Chordata; class Aves; order Charadriiformes; family Scolopacidae; genus Calidris; species Calidris pugnax. Next base: position 5,542,452 of record NW_015090859.1, on the reverse strand, counting down.
TAGATACTAGGAAGAAATTCTTTACTGTGAGGGTGGTGAGGCACTGGAACAGGTTGCCTAGGGAAGCTGTGGATGCCCCATCCCTGAAGTGCTCAAGACCAGGCTGGATGGGGCTTTGAGCAACCCGCTCTAGTGGGAGGTGTCTCTGCCCATGGCAATGATCTTTAAGGTCCCTTCCAACTCTAACCATTCTATGAATCTATGAAAACACTGTGCATCTGATTGTGGGGTACCCTTCCAGGCAAACCAGTGGAAGCATAACCTCTGGTTAGTCTTCACAACAGAAATTGCTCAACATCCTTGGGGATTTGGGGGGTTGGGGTTTTTTTTTATTTGTTTGTTTGTTTCTTTATATTCGTTTTCTATTTCTCCCCCTCCATATGCAGGTTCTGGAGGCACACAATCAACATTTTGAACTCATTTAAGTCTAAATTTGTCTTGATCCTTCCTCCTTCTCAAAATGGACAAGCAAAATACATGTATTTAAATGATTAACTCAAAAACCTGATGTCAATATTCTGTAGAATTAACTGATTTATTAACAGAATAAATAGAATGAAAAAAGAAAATCAGGGTTTAGCAGTGCTCATTGTTTAACATTACACCCCATCCTGTAAAACACTGAAGAAGTCTATGGAGTGGAACCCTTTATTTGTAGTTAGACAACTAAAAGATTACCCTGCAAGGAATGAGCAGGTTTTATTTTTACTGAGGGCAAGACAATTGAAGATGATTATTTACATTATAACAAATGTCGTTTCAGGGACAATTCTTTGTATTTATAGCAATCAGAACAATAATTCATCCAAGATCCTTCTCCCCCAAACTAAATGCCTTAATCTTTCTGCTTACTTTCCATTAGGCTTTTTGTATCTTTGATGCTAACAAGCACTTTTTTTTTTTTGCACAGATAGAGAGTATCATACCTCATCAGGAGATGTGACTGAAACTTCCTCTTTGGGATGTGGGACCTGTTGCATTATATTTCCTTGGGCTAGGGCAAGTGACATTTCTCACTTCCACAGTAGACAGCCTGTCTCAGAGCTCCTAAAATGGACACTTCCATAACAGGAGCTCAGTTCAGTTATGCGTAGATTACCATATGAATTTCAGAAGACTAATGCTAGATGTACAGCCCAAATCAGTGATTGACTTGTAGAGAAGCTCAGAATTTTACTTTTTATCTAGAGTTCCCCTACAGGGAACTCCAGACAGCTCTCTTGATAGTATAGAGAATTTATAAGCCATTATTCAGCATTATTCATTAACTGCATAGGAAACCCATTGACTTAATATGGCATATTTGCACGGATGGTGGTGGAACCTCAATACTTAGGTATTGTTTTTCCTAACTTAGGTGATCTGAATCTTGCCTTGGATATTTCAAGTTGAAAAAGAAGATAAAAAAATGTAAAATCCTTTTGCACCCTGATGGGATGACTTCCCCTGCCAATGCCTTAAGAAGTTTTCTTATTAGATATGACATTTTCTCAAGACAAAATGCAAAAGAAAAGTATAAAAATATATTCAATAAATAAAAATATATTAAATTTGCATAGTATTACAATATGAAAGCACTGGCTTAGTTTAAAAGTTTACTTCATCAGATGTTTTCAATTTCAAACCATGGCTTTTTAAAGTTGTGCACATCGTACAAACTAACCAAAATCAACCTGAAAAGCAGTAACTTTGGTGTCTTGTGAATGAGACCATCCACATAAAAATCAACAATTACAGTGAATTGTTCTCTACTCAGCAGAAGAATTAAAGGAGAAAAAGGCAAATCAGCATTACAATTGGTTGAGACTGGAGTTTAAAGATACCTGAAATTTTTCTGCATTGTTTATTTTTAATTTTAGGCTACAGTAGACTCATTATGGAAAAAAAAAAAAAAAAAAGAAAAATGGCAAATGCATGGGATTTGTTTTTATTTTTTAAATATGTGTAGTCTAAAAAAAAAAGCCCCAAAATAAGCAATAACAACCAAAAAGACTTTAAGAGGAAAATACTAATTTCCAACAAGAATTCCAACAAGTATTCAAAAAGAGTGTTTCATTTACATTAGATTAGTTAGTCTGCTGTTTTCTAATGGACTCTTCAACAAGGAGTTACCCAAATATTTATAACTCAGTGGAACTGTGTATTTTCAAAGCTGAATTTCATATAAACAGAAAAAAATATACTGTAATTTGGTAAAATAATCATAATGAAAACAGAAGCAAAAAACATTAGGAGGTCTCTATATATGTCATATTAAACCTAATTGTTCATTCAATGCAAATCACAAATCTTTTATTGAATTTAGAAAGCACGATTGCAAGTTACAGTGGTATGAATGAAAGGTAAGGTATTTAGTAAAGTATTCTGCTTATTTGTTTTCTACTACAAGACTACTTCTGCTGTCAAAGCTGATCACTTCATAGAGTAATTAAAAGAACAATTCTTCTGTAGCACAGTACAAAACTTTTGTATTGTGAATAGCATGTAGCTTTTTTTGTTTCGTAAGGGAAGGCAATGTACAATATATAGGTGGTTACCCTCAAAAAAGGGAATGCTACTGAGAAGATTCCATCCTATTGCAGCTTTCTGCCAGTAACAAGCATAGCAAATGCAGTGATGACTATCACTTTGTCTGCTGTAGCTCATCAACACCTCAAGTTGTGATGCTTCCTTTAATCCTGCTGGAAACTGTTGATTTTTTAATTACTTTGGTATGAAACTTTCAGATTTGTGGGAGTTGCATGGCAATCTGATTCTAGCTAAATTACTGTGTATCATACATCTCTAAGATGTACAGACAGCTGTGTTATTAAATGAGACTTTAAGACATTTCATTACAAAGAACATGAAGTTTCCATAGCATGTATTACAATTCTCAGCAGAAAACCTGATCAAAGACTCACATCATCAGAAAATACTGTATTAAATGATTGTTTATAAGAAGCCTTTTAACTCTATCTCTGCAACAAGAGATCATACAAGGCTGAATGGCTGTAGAGACATATTGCAGACTAAGTGCAGACAATTTATTTGCTGCAACCCTGCATTCCTGTAATGTTTCTCTGTGTGCCCTTTAGAGTAAAGTGGAAATACAAACAGGAAAGTGACTTGCTTTGTGATAAATGAATGTGTCTGAAAACATGAGACAGTGAGAACAGCCAAAATAAGGGATCCAGGCTTGTTGAGCACTGGAAAGAAAGTGGGAGAGAATTTCTTTATAATGCCAACTTAATCAGAGCTTCAGTCCCTACAGCCACAGAAGCCAATGGTCAAAATGAAGAAATCATGCTATTATTAATGCTTGGAATGAGGTTATTTGAAGGAAGGAGAGAAGCTCCTATTCATGATATAGCTTTAGTTTTGGCAAGCTTTAAAAAAAAAGTATAGCATTACTGTGTATCTGATCCATTAGCAGTCCTGAATATCTCTTACTATATTTATGATAATCTCTACTATCATAAAGGTCTTCCTGCTCCTTCGTGTTAGGTTTGCTGAAGAGTCAGGTTTAATAAAAGAGGGTTAACAGAAGCAGTAGGGATTATCGCTGCAGTGGAGGATCCTGCAAAACATAATGGGAAGTCCGATCTGCCTTATTCTGTTTATTCTTCAGGGTTTATATTATATAATCTTTTAATCCTTTTCTTTCTACAGATATTTATCTGTATGGGCAATTGTTTACTTTTGGATATAGGAATCACACAGTGCTTATCCACATGTTAATAATTGATATCCAATTATTCTTAAAAGGAAAGTATTACTCCACATTTTCACTCCCATCAAAAAAATATTGATAGGTAAACTGTGGCCTTACCTATGTGCTTTGATGACCAGGACTCCCTGAGAAAACAGGAAAGCACTTTGGAGCAGATAGGTGACAAGAGACTGAGCACTCAAAGTATCTTACATTTCACCATGTTGTGCTGAGATATCAAAGTGACAGTGAAGTCTGTAATGACAGGTCACATCTTGTGACACAGAACATAGCACAGACCCTTGCTCTGTGATTCACCTTTACCAGTTATTTTACTGAAACATACCCAAATGAACCTCAAAGTGTTTATGACAGGTGTTGTTTTATGTAGAAGGTTCTTTATCATTGACAGCCTGACGCCTTCTAAAACTTCTGTGTTGACAACTTGTCTTTCTTAAAGGGCAGAAGTCACTGTCATCCTCAGTGCTTGAATGACAGAATGATTCCATGATAATGTAATTCAGTGATTCAATGAATTAGTAACATACAAACATGAACTTGGGCCAGAATGTCCTCAGAATTGCAATCCAAATGATTATGCCATGGAACAGATACATAAAGAGACACTGCAAGGCTTTTGGGGGAATTTCTATATCCAAAGGGCATGGGCAGCAGTGAACCATCAGACACACCAAATCTGAAAGTTCATGTAGCAAAGGTAGTCAATGTACTTTCTGCAAGGCACCAGTGCCAGGCTGGTCTCCCATGTACAGTGGCACTCCTGGAGGAGAACCGATATACAGAAGTGAAACTTAATTATTCTGCGACTATGGATGGATCAACCACGGCTTCTGCAAAAGGATGAGAATCAGTGTCAGGAGCTTCCTGAAACACTTGATGCCTAACACAATGGAAAGCATTCATCATATTTCCAGAACAAATTGTTTGGGAGGCAATAATAGTCTTTCAACTCTTGGGTTGCTAGTGTTTTTTAGAAAATTTCTCCACTTAAGAATCACTGAAATTACAGACACGCGAGAAACCAGACCTGATTTTCAAATGAGGCTTTCAATCTATGCTGGAAATGCTAAGCAAACTCTCTGCCCATAGTTTATATTATAGAAAATGTACACAATAAATTAGCTAAAAACACTGTTAGATTCTTATTGGTTCAAGGGAAGATGCGGGAAGATGAACATGGGGAAAACTGGAAAGATGTATAATGTCAGTGCTTTGGCGTTTGTCTAGGATAGGATCTCATTTCCTTTCGATATTGTGGCCCACACATTGCTAACACTCATAAGCACTGATTTATGAAGCCAGATATAGATAAGACAGGAACATATGGAATATGCATTTCAGTATTAACAGGGACAGAACTTTGTAGATAGAAACTTATCTGACTGGATGAAAATAGCTTATCTCAGGATGCCTTTGTGTGCATGTGTGCTTGTAGTTAAATTTCTCAGGAATTCTAATGCACATATGCATTATCTGAATACATTATTCATGTCAAAATTATTTTTAGTTATTTGAAAAAATAATGCAAATCATCCACTGAAGGAACATAGTTGTCCAAGAGATCCTCAAAACAAAAGTAATGTGTCTAATAAATAACCATCTGACAACATATTGGTATGCAAAACGTCAGGCCTTACATTTCTTGTTGAAATAATTTCCTGAACTGCCTTCATGAAGTACTCTTGTGGCAGTTTGCCTTTCTGAAATCTATGGATTAGGTACGTGAAGACAAAAAACACTGATTTGTCTGTCAAACAACATATTGATTTAAATACGCCTTCCTGTACTTTCTGTTTGGGAATAATGTACTGTCAATTTAGTGGTCTAGATAAACTGTTTCATTTGTTAGTGAAGTTCAATGAAATCTTTCTGAAAAAGCTTCTTCTTCTATTGGAATTAAGCCAGTAGAAGTAACAGCTTCAACAGAGAGCTTTATTAAACCAATAGGCTTCATAGGCTTAGTTGGAACAATGCATCGTAACCAAATAAATTAATATAAACCTAATGGGAGTGGAGAGAAAAGTATATACACAATGGAAAGCCTAAATTTCAGGGGGGCAAGGGAAGGAATACTTGTGGTACTTGTTATCTGCTTTTCTTCTTTCCCTTCTTGTGCTTTTCCTTTTTCAGCTCTATGTCTCTTCTTGGTATAGTACCAAGTAAAAATGGAATGAGTTTGTTCATTCTTCCACCCGGGAACAGCTGCCTCCACAGAACAACCCTGAAGTTGTTTGGAGTGCTGCATTTGGGGACTGCACCTGAACTGGCACCTAAAACAAGCTAAGATCCTGTGCAGGTGATTCCACAGGCATCATATGCACAATGAGAGTTTACAAGGATCAATTTTCTCTGGCATGTCACTGTGTGCTCCTCTTACCACCCGTGCTCTGCCTGTTACAGCAACTGTGCTTGAAAGTTGGCTTTTCTTCACTGCAACACTGTCAGCAGGTTGTCCCAGTTTCAGCATTCACAAAATCATAGTAAGAGAAGAAGGATAGATCATTTAGACTTGCCTCTCATAATCTTAACATATTTTGTCCCAAAAAATCCAGCCAAAAAAGGAAGTAATCTCTTTCCTGCCAAGATGAATTAGCAAGGGCTGCTCACACTTTCAATGAGTTGAGAGTTAAAGCACCTCATTGGCCTTTGAAATTCTTATCTACACTTTAATTTGTCACTGACATATATGAATGTATATATAAAAATAATTTTGGAACAATGCCTGCATCAAAATGCAAGGTAGTATAGTCATTGAGATAGTCCTACTACATGCTGCCTAGTGTGTCACTTTTTTTTTTAACCATATGCTTCTTGGTTTCACTTATTTTTCCTTCTGTTTCAGTGTCATATTTACAAGCAACGATAAGGAGTAATCACTGAGCATTATCATATTTTCCCTACATAATTCCCATATTAAATTACCACTGATCAAATCCAAAGAAAGCAAAAAGCAAAATCCTCCTTTGTTTCATTTGCTGCTGAGTATGTATCAACTACCCTCTTTCTTTACACAAAACACATAACAAATGTATTGTGCAACAAACTGTATACCTAAGAAGACCCAGGAATTTTCTGCTGAAGAGGCGCCCCAAGGCTACTGCTGTGCCATTCTGATCATGCCCTCAGGCTCTACAAGTCTCACCTGGACCTTTGACACTCATCAGGCTGCCTGACCTTATGCCAGACAATTCCTAGTCAGAGTTGGAGATTTATCTCAATTCAGGGGCTAACAGGCAGACTAAATGTGGTTGCCATGTTTTAGAAGCTAAATGGCTAGATAGCGTACATCTGACCAAGCAAGGTCACTTGGCCTCAGTGCCAGAAACTCTTTAGGCTCCTAGGCTACACAATGAAGAAGGGATGTCCAGGTTTGGGTGCCTGCAGGACCATTGTAGCTTCAGGTATTTTAACAATAGTCACAACCTGAGATGATACAAGAGTAGGTCTCTCATCTCTTTTCTCCCATATGTAAAATTCTTGTCCTACAGGAGAGAGTTGTATGAAAGCAAGGCACTCAGACCGTTGGACAGTTTCACTTCATGCTCTGTGTGAAAAAAGTACAGCACTAAACCAGAGAATTTTCCCTTATAAAGAAATTTCCTTGTCCTAGCTGTCCTTCTGGGACTGTAATCTGATCAAAATGAAGTTTCAGTGGCGAGTGTGATTGTGTGATAAAATTGTGGTTCTTCCCAGTATTTATCAAACTGGGACCATGTTTTTCTGACCATGTTCCTTTGAATGTCTTGGATAAACCAACTGCAGTTCAGGGCAGAAGTGATGCTGCAAGCATTTCACAGCAGTCTGAAAAGCAAATTAAAGGCACAAAGAAGAAAAAAAAACGGAACAGAGCAAAAGATGAGTAGAATAAAAGCCACTTCATGGAAACACAGTCTCTGGGAGACAACTACAAACCAGGCAGTTCCAGCGAATGTAAAAATCGAGCAGCGGTCCAGAACTGGCCTTTGGCTGACTTTTGCTCTGCCTTTAGAGATGGACAGGCAATCTTTAAAAATATACAGCAAATGGAGACTTAGATATGGGCACAGGCATATGTCTTACTGTCAATGTAGATATCCTGTGACAATTTAGACATGGTTATCTACTCTTTCCAGGCAGACATTGCTTTGACTGTGGGACTCACTTTACATGTATTGCTACTAACTAATACTTCACTTGGACTTGTGAAATTACTTTTAAAAAGATCAACAAATTCTTGAATTGTGCATGTTGTGTGTGAAAAGGCAAAATCTTTAACAGTGCATTATGGAATGGAAATTAAGATTGTACTTATTTGGAAAAAATAATTTGTATTTGAAATGCCCAGAATTGAAGAATCCTTATGTTATTGTTGTTCTATGAAAAAAAAAAAAAAAAAATCATCTTGACACATTCATGAGTATTTTATGCATTCTGGCAAAACACAACTTAGTAAATACCAAGAAGTGAATAAATCTGTTGAAAAAAAGTATAAATTTAGTCGAAAAATTTTGATGTTCTGAAAGTTATGTTCCTTAAAGGGAAAGAATGTCTAATATGTGAAAAGTAAGTATAATTCATGAAAAACAGTATTAATGAATTTATGAAAGGAGTTCTAAGATGTGACATGAAATATTAGCAAATATTGTGCTAATTTTGAGAAATACGCCTTGATTCTTTAAAATCTGTATTCATCTACTCTCTGTGATTTTGGTAGGATAGAATTCCAGTATTAGTATATAAAATCCGAATTCTGAATGAGCAATTACAAAATAAATTTATCTGGAAAATGGATCTATCTTCCAAGAAAGTTATTCTGTAGGTGATAGCAAACTAATTGATACCTCCTGAGAAAATATTAATATTTTACAAACTTTTAAGACAAAATGTTGCTCTTTTGCAAATTGAATGTGTGAACAATGAAAACTGAGCACAAATTTAGAAAACAGCAGTGTTATTGGGGGTTTTTTTCTGCTTGTATAAGTGCTATGGTAAAAGTATAAAACATTGAAGTATTTAATGTCAATGTTTTTGCATTTCATAATTCTATCTAAAAAATATGTGACATTTTGAAATTGGGTCATTTTGATAGACAAAAAAAAAACCCTAAAAATATATTTCATTTTGCATCTAAATGCTTTTTTTTTACATTATATTATAAGATTTAACTTTTAGCTAGTTCCTCTCTATATTCTTCTCTCACGACTGACGCAGAATTGTCATCTCCTCCTCTGTTATACACCATTTTTTCCCTTCCTATTTTCCTAATCAAATTATGAAACAAATAACCTTATGCAGTTTCTAAATAGTGGTTGTAACATGAGAGGAATTGGTACATTTCTGAATTATGCGTCTCTTTGCATCTACATCACACATGAAAAAAAAAATGTATTTTCTTCCTTGGGTACTTTTCTAATTCGTTCTGTATATCATGTTTAAGTGAAAAGCATAGACATGGCACAATAATAATTAACTCTATGAAATGCAAAGTAGGAACTAAATGTTAAAATTTATCCTATATTCCTGGACACAGTGACAGTAAAAGTGCTATTTGACCACAGACACTTTTATTAAACTATGTAAGCTCTTATTTTTCAACCCATATATGCTTTGTAAAATGTGTGTTTGATAGTATGTACATTATTTTATTATATTCTGAATCTTCTTAATAACATCCAGTATGGGGACTTCTCTTTAAAAAACAGTATTTATTTATAGTTGGTTCCCACATACTAAGTGTTTTCCATATACTTTCTTCAAAAGAAAATGGAGAATAAAAAATCACAGCAAGAAACAAAAACCAAGACAATTACTAAGTAGACCTCAGCCTTTTACTTATTTCATCTTCTGAGGAACAAGAATAGAAGCAATAGTATCTGAACAAATTAACCAATCCTACTTTATAAAAGAATAATATATTATATCAGAATAATAAAAACTGTCTCCTCCATAATTCACCTGTCCTGGACTTGTAGACGGGGATTTCTGCGTGCTATAGTAATTTTAGCAGACGATAGTCAGGTGTATTAGCTACATCTTGTTCTTTCCCCTTTCCACCACTCCACACCCCTCACATGTTCAGGGCTTACATAACCAAGCGTAAAAAGACACAAACCCCAGGAGTGCATTTAAAAAGCACCCGTAGATTAATTTTGAATACTTTATTTATTTTTAAATCTCAAGGCATTAAATGTATGAAAAAGTAAGAACTCCTACAAAATTACCTTTCATAGAAACTTTGCCTAGTTGATACAGTAGCTATAGTTGAAATTGCTTCTATGCGGCATGCATGTATGATACTACTCTTTAATATTAAGTTAAATGTATATATTTGAAAAATATTTGTTATGTGGGCTCAAATTGTCACATGCTGGGAATGACGGTGTGGTGCTATAATATTTCCTTGACAGCACAAGGGTTATTCAACTGAGGAAAATGAAGTCTGATTACATGCCATGTATTTTATTTCTGAAAAACTACACTAATATCATTAAAATGATGCTGTTAGAAGGAGAAGCTTTTATTCAATGAAGAATAACAGATAGAATGGATGGAAGCCATTTTTCTAATGTGTATGAAGCCTATTGAACAAAAATAGTTGTAATAACCCCTGGAAGCACTTAACTTCACGTATACCTGTCTCTTTAAAAATTAATTCTCTTGTACCAGTGTTTTTCAAAATGGAAAACACAGTACAACTGCAAGTTGCTGAAAATAAAATTTCTTAAATAGGATTATGTAGACATTTCTATTGATTTACACAGCTTTTTATGTGTTATCTATGCAGTGGTGATATTTACAACTTTAATGGTAATTTTGGCTCTAAGCCAAACAAAAACTTTTTATTAATTTTCTTCTTTATTGTTTTTATTTTATCAATTTGATTTACAAGAGCTCCAAAGTACTTGAAACTACCTTAGACATGTGAAGACCTTTTAATATTTCTTTCCTTACAGAAGTCTCAGAGCAGAATTACCCAGAAAATAAGTAATCATACCTTTTAGGAAGAAATAACTGTCTCAGATATATGGAAAGCATTCAGGTGGATTGCTATTAACAAAGAAATTTTCTGTAGGAAAACAATTTTCTCTTATCTCGTGACTTTTTCTCCAAGAGATTTTGACCTGTGAGCTGTGTATTAAAATTAAGTACTGCTTTGAAACTGCAAGTGTAAACATGTCTTGATATTCAAAATGAATTAGATATATAACAATGATCATGAAGAGCATCATACACATGTCTGGATTAAAAACAAAAATAAAGAAATCACAAGAAGACATCTAAACACAACTATCTCTGTGCCATCTGCCTTGTTATTAAAACATGACAGTGTTCAGAAATTATCAGGAAAAGCTCAATGCTTTCTCAGGAAAATTTGACATCATCAAGTCTTGGTACTTTCAGAATAAAATGCAATATCGTGAGGGGGAAAATTGATGGCTATTTATTTTGGATACATGGGGTAAGGTTTTTTCTTTTGTGTTTGTATCATTTCAAACACTGGATGTTTTGGATTGCACTGTAAATGAAGATAATGATGCTGACAATAACCATCTCCAGTGGATATTCTGTTCTCTTACTGTTCTCCACAGAAATTCTTTTTTCTCAGGTTGTTTTTTGTGTTCAAGGGTAGAATAAGCAATGATAGACCTTTTCTGTTTCCTCACCCCCAAGTTTGTCATATTTTATTTATAGAGACAACACATAAGTACAGAGGCAGCAGTGATCTCAATTCATACTATCTCACTTGCGACTCTGAACTGGCACACTGAGTTAGGAAGTCTTATAAACCTAGAAAATTCTCTAAAAACAATTGACAACAGTCAAGATCTAAGTCTCTCTTCTGGGAGATTTTGAGTAACCTCACAGAATGTTTTTAGCAGCTCGACCATCAGTTGGTAACTTTAGCTAAATGCCTAAAGCTGACCATAAACTGGAATGAAACCAGGCCATAAGTCAGGTTGTCAAGTTTAGAATCCAAAACAATAAGACCATTCTAAAGGTTGTAGATAAAAGAATTACTAAATATCACCTCTTCTTTCCAACAACAACAAAAAATCCTGAAAAATTTTTGAAAGATTATTACAAGTGACACAATGACGTAGCAGAAAAGTGTCTCAGGACTCACATTACTTACTAATCTTAAAGTCTGTGGAATAACTCTGCATTACAGAATGACATTTGTCAAGCATCGAAGAGTATAAATGTCTTTTCATGGAATGGGGCAATGAAAGATGTTAAACTCAGCATGTAAAATACCTCTTGCTATCAAATAATACATGTTTGTTCTTGATTTAATATTTTGTGCTGAATTTACTAATGTCAATATTTATTTATTTTTAGAACTAATATAGATCAACTATTAATTTAGGAGACCATATAATCACATTTTTTGATCTAATGGGTGGGTACTAGGGACACTGCACTATGTACATCTCCAGCCCTATGCTTCTGACATTCCATGTGTCCTGAAACCCAGCTTTATGTCAGCTTCTGTGCTTCAAACTTGACAGAGAAAAATACATTCCCATATTTCAGCAGATTGCTCTAGCATTGATATTTGATCAGAGAAAGGAAAAAATTGCAGTCAGGTTATTACTGTGCTCGCCTATAATGTCCAACAAGAAAAAATATTTTCTATGGTCATATCTACTAATAACACTGAAGCAAAGAAGTCACACTTAAATGTGTAAATTCCTAACAAGAGACACAGGGGGTTACAACATGTTCCCAGCACCCTGCCTGTATAAATGTTGACCTGGAAATATTTGCATTAGATATTCTGAGGTGCTATATGGAAACATGAGACTCCATATAGCCTGGCATATTCCTGAACAAAGGCCTGCAAATCAGGAGATCAGTCTCCCTAAATTTCCTCTATGGCCACTGGAAAGTGATAGGTAACTTGTAAACTGAAGTACAGCATGCCAGAGAGAACTCTGATTTAAGAATAACAGATAAATACCTAAAATTAGTTCCAAGGAATGTGAACCATAGTTCAAGCACATTTAAGGTAAGAGGTCTGTACTTTTTGTCTAAGTTTTTGCACTGCATGCTTGCTTGTGACCACACAACACACAGAGGTAATAGCGTTTTAAAGACACTGGGCGTATCCAAACCTGCCATGTGATTCCTTTTCTACCCAATTCTAGAAAAAATACCTTGCCTTTGAAATGTTTAAAATATGCTTTGATATTAACGAGTCACAGTCATTGAACATGAGTAAAGCAGAGAGTAAGTTATGAGACGTGCATCTTGATTTGCTTTCTCTAACTGTATTATTATAGACATAAAAGACATGTCTTTTAATGAGATCTTCAGAATGTTTTTAACTGTGGAGCATATGATTTGCAACAGATTTCAGTCATTAAGTGATCTACAGTAGGGACCATTTTTATTTTCTGTTATTTTTTAATTAATCTCTTTAATACCTTCTCAATCAGTTTTGTTTGACAAAATACAGATTCTTTCCACTTTAAAAAATGTTCAGAGTAGAAGTCTGAACTCTTACTTTAGATACCTTATATATTAGGGGCTTACATATATATAGCTGGTTCTTTAATCTACCTAGATACCAGTGTAACTGTTCCTTGTCTCTTTACTTTGGGTGTTATGTTCTGCAAATTATAATGAAGTGTCTGCAGATACTTATTTTAAGTAGGATTTAAGTATGATCCACCCCTGCTAATTGTTTAAACAACATTCTTATTTTGTGTTTTTGATGTTGACGACCAAATATTTACCCCTCTGTCACTCTATTTTTAATGTCTTGGTAGGACAAAGTGTTACATTTATAACTTAAATAAAGTATGTAACAGATAAGAACAGATAAGTATACAGATAATGTTGATTTTGCAATTTAAATTAAACAATATTAGGGGGGGAATATCAGTATTTTTTTCTTTTCCTTTACATTGTTTTTTTGAAAGTAAGAAGAGAGAGCAAGGGGGGAGAGAAGAGATAGACATGTTTAGCACAATGAAATAGCAGTTCAGTTTCTTTTTTTGTTCAGGAAGGGATGGAGAAAAATCTAATTCTGCTCATTTGCCAGCCAATACTTTTACTAGCAAAAAAGTTCAAGGTTAGGTTCCTAAAGACAGAGACTTCTGTCAACCGAAATGTAGCACCAGTTGGGCAATACTCTTTCGATTGGCCTTTGCAGGATGATAATCTCAACCAAGTGACCTTTAAGAGAACATCAGTTTTGTGTTTTCGTACACACGGGGTATAAAAACCCTTTGTAACTCTGTTATGCTCATTTATGTTTTCATATAAGTGAAGAAATTTTGGGATAATCTTTATGAGTAAATTATGCTTTGAGGTTCTGCGAGAAGGATTTATAGAAGGGCATCATGGGCTTGTGTCTGATGCTTCCTTGCTTAATAAATGTCTTAGAAATAAGTAGGGGCTGATTTAAAACTTGTCTTACTGCTATTTTGAATTGTTATTGAATATTTATTAAAAGGTCTGTCACTTCTTGCTACTACTGGGAACCTTAAAACCACTCCAGCTTAATAGAGACTCATAATCTGACATTCAGATTAATTTTGTGAACTTCAGAGGGAGAAGTAGGAAACTGGAAAACCAGGACTGCATTAACTGTTGTCCTAGCCAAATACCACTCTGATGTGCTACTATTTTATACTGATTTTGCCTACGTGGAAATGATGCCACAGAATGAAGAGCAATGATAAATGTAACCCCAGTTTCTGCCTAGTTTATCTGGTTCTTTTCTTGTGAGGTTTTTGAAAAAAAAAAAAGAAAGGCAAGAATACACAACTTCTCTATTTAATGGTTTAAAGCCTTTTATATTATAGAGGGCTACACAAACCTGTGGATATACTACTGTAAATTAATAAAATACTGATAACAGAAACCATATTTCAGGGGGAATTTAGCCCACCACAGCAATCTGAGAAAATTTTATTATTTACCAGTACCTTGTGGTCTATATTAATGCACTGTTTTTCTCCTTCATGCACAGATGGGGAGAGAAAGAGAGAGACATATTCAGAAAAAAACCCAAACAAACCTGCTGTATTGTAAATGCACATAGTTTTATGTATTTCATTTAATAACATAAAATTATTGGGTGTCAAGTGACCTGCTAAACAAAGGAGATAGGCAAGCCACTTAGGTATAGTTAATGAAGTGCAAACTAAAGCTCTAGCAAAATGTTACAGTCCACTGGATTAGTTACACTGTGTAGGCAACAATGCTCCATGACCCTTAATTAACATTATGAAATACCTTCACGTGTTTTGAAGATTATAATTGCAAGATTTTACAAAGACTAACGTGCTTAAAACATTCTGTGCATAGTTGTGTATTGCATATATCGGTTAATAAGGTGTAGCAGGAAAAACATTATGAGTTCCTATTACGGAACAAATGCTACCTTCTCTGTTCAAGATGAGTGTTCTCTATAGGCTTTTAAATTTTATTTAAAGGCTAATTTCTGCTCAACAGCTTTTCTTAGGTCTTATAGCAGGCATTATATATTATATAACATTTTGAGACTTACAGGCATTATTTAGAATAAAATTAGTTTTTCTCCCAATTAATTTTTTTCTGTTACATTTAAGGGTAATATATTTAAATGCATGTAAGGATAAAATGTGGTTAAAAAAAAAAAAACAAACTGAGATTTTAAAATATTATTTCCTTACTGTAAATATTTATATGAGTGTGTATGAAAAAAGAAAGAAAGAAATTTTTAGATTAATGTTTCTCACTTTCCTCAAAAGTCTATGCTGCTGTTAGAGATCTAGTAATGTAAGAAGTAATCTGTATGTTGCATGCTATTAATTATTGTATTTTCAGGAACATGAAAATATGTTATTCTTTGTATGCAAGACTGGCAAACCACAAAACTGAAGAAACTAAGCTAACAATATTAGTTTCATTATTTTCACAGGAATTCCCGCGACTACCACTTGAATCCAGTCAGAAGCTCTGTTGTTTCAACTGATAACCACTATTCCTCACTGTACTGTTGTGCAATGTAGTAAAAATTTTGGCTCCCCCTTCTCAGTAACCTCCTCATAGGTATGGGAAGGTGTTTAGGATTTAGGCGTCTGTGAGATGCCTCTGAAACTGTCTCAAGAAAGCCTTGCTCCCCCAGCCTCTCCTCACGGAGCAACTGCTCCAGCCCTGACCATCATGGTGGCCTAGGACTTGCTCCAGTTTATCAACATCTTTCTTCTGTTGGGTCATTTATCAAAGATAAAATATGACTGTGGCACCAATCTTACAGTCGATTGTTAACTTGCAGGATCCAAACATTCCTACCACAGCCTTTCCCCAGCACCTGTAGGATCAAGGAGAATACCATTTCCCAGCACCTGTAGGATCAAGGAGAATACCACCATTTTCAAGTTTAAAAGAAAATTACAATGAATATGACAACACGCTTGGTCCCTGGAGAATCATATCCAACTATATGTTGCCAAGCAGGTATACTAGATATGTGACATGTTTCATGTTTTGCGAGCAAAAAATTATTTATGGATTGAGGAGAGATATGACTGAGGCTGCAACTCCATGACAGCACAAGTCAAATCAGTGTTGTTACAATCTCACACCCCAGCCACATGTTTCTCATGCTAAGTCTATGACTTACCCGATCTCATGGTGAGCCAATTTTGGGATTTGAACTGTTCCTTAAAAAAAACCACCAAAAACCTTTCATAATTTTGTAGTTTTCTCCAAGTGCAGGTGCTGGAAATGGCTAGGAAAACAGGAAGCAAGTGTCTGAGCACAGGAGTAGCATTACAAATTACAAACTCTGAAGCCAAAATATAATTAATTGAAAGCAAAATAACATTATACAAAAGAAAAGAAATTGGGAAAAGGGTTAAAGCTAAAGGATTTTCTCTTCCAAATGCATCCTCGAATGACAATCGAAACTGTTGATCGAGCATTCCTATACTTCCACTTTTATGTGTTACTCATACAGTGGCCAAGACAGATACAGGCAGAGTGAATTAAGAAAACTCAGATCCATGTTCTGACCAGAAGAAAAGAAAAGCAGCTTTAACATCTCTCCTTAAGGCACTTTGCATTTATCTTACTCCTTACAAAACAAATATACTGCCTCAGTACAGATCATCTTCCCACAAGAAAAAATAAGATTTTTAGAAAACAACTTCAAAAAACCCAACAACACTATTTTTACATTAAAATACCCTCTTTTTTTTTTTCATAAATTAACTGGATTTGTAGTTGGCTGAAGTAGTCTTCTATCAAATTTCAACATTCAACAGGGTCAAGGTGAATGTTAAGGTTTAGATGCCAACAGATCAGATGCAAACATCAGGTCCCAGGAATAGGTTTAAGGCACAGAGTTTTAATTTAGTTTGTACATAGGGTGATATCCTGGCTGAGGTTACACCTCTAACCTCATAGCTATGCAGAGATGCTTAGGTATATGCATATGTCTAACCACTGCATGCTATTATCTAGAATTAGTCTGCTTGGAAATTTGTTTGATGTGTCTTAAGAGTTTAAGAGTTAGATTATTTTAGCACTCTAGGCTTACTAAGAAATACTTTTAAAGGGGAATTCAATCCAAAATGGACTTTTCAGTCCGGATCAATCCCCTTTCTATGTTCTTGTCCTTCTGATGTCCTAGAGAAAGACTAGAGTGAATGCTTTGGATTTACAGACATAACTCTCAGACGTCACAGGCTAGCCCAAATAAAGACCAATTTCCAAGTGAAAGGATGGTGGCCTAGGACTTGCTCCAGTTTATCAACATCTTTCTTCTGTTGGGTCATTTATCAAAGATAAAATATGACTGTGGCACCAATCTTACAGTCGATTGTTAACTTGCAGGATCCAAACATTCCTACCACAGCCTTTCCCCAGCACCTGTAGGATCAAGGAGAATACCATTTTTTTTGTGTTTTCAGGCTCTAAGAGGCATATGCCAATCCATTAGTGTAGGCTATCTGCCTCAGTAAATCCCAGATCCATTGGACCTCCTGAATATGCACTATTCAGGAGATACATATTTATTTTTTCTGATTAGTACTAGTCAAAGTGATGCCAGTCTATACACTTCACAGGTTTATATACAGGAACTAAGGCCCCAGAATGGACCCATAAGAATAAGACAATAAAAATAACAGCTTTTAGAAGCAGAAAAATGAATAATAATATCATGATTCAGTATCTTTTTTCAGTTGAATCCATGCCAATCTTTCATGTAGCAGCTGGAAACCAGTATGCTGCAGTATTGTTTTCTTCTGCAGACATTTTGTTTGGATAACACATAGATATTTTACATGTTATATCACTAGTAATAGATTTCAAATAATAGCAGGCCTTTTTCTAACAAATAGTTACTTTTAATCACAATTTTAGCAGTTATATGTGTTGTAATAGTGCCCACAAAGTTGTAGGTGTTAACAGCACTTTCTATTTGCTCCGGTATTGTACCTTTACCCCTCCACCACTTTGCCTCACCAATTCAGTATTCTAAATTGCATTAACTAAACCAGGGAATTGTTTCTGGAGGTACCTGTGTGGTCATTAGGAACATAAGGGATAGCAGTGCTGTAAGATCTAAACAGAAATACGTAAGCTCATGAAAAAGACCCTCTCTGGTCTCCTTCCTAAGGGGATGTAATATAGCCATGGAAGAGTGCTGGAACTCTCAGCCAGGCATAGCAGTCCAGCACCATGAGAAAAATGCCATGCTGTGCCAGACACCCGATTGTTATATGAGAGGAGCTTAGGTGGGTCTATACCTGCCTGTGAAAAGAGTTTGGAGCTTCTGCAGATAGTTAACTTAATAGGCACTGAATGAGGTCCCATATTTGCTAAACCAGTGCCATCTGTGTTGTATTTTCTCTCATCCTCCTCAGCATAGTCATATTTTGACATTATCCTAGTCTGGCACACACATTTTTCTTTTTAGGTTTAATTTTTTATTCTCTTTACCATATGAGAAAAAGACACATTTTACGGAGGTGATGCTTCGCACATATTAAATTTTAATTTTATTGATTTTTTTTAGATCTTCAGTCTGGAAACTTTATATCAGTACCAAGGTGCTGCTAATAAACTTTAACATTTTTGTTAATAATCCTTTAATCAGCTGCCTGGAAAATCCGAAGACATAAATGTTGGAAGATTATCTAGATGAAATCATTGCCTTATTAATATAGCCAGTCTTAAATTATGGATGTAAAAGTGTTATATTTTAGAGGTAAAATATGGTTATGGACTGGTATACTGTAGGAGAGAGGCAACATTTCTGTATGGCTTTGTAGATGTTCGCCCAAATTTTCTTCAACTCACCCTATGGCTGCTGTATTAATCCCAGTCCAGAGCTACCCTTGACCAAAAGAAATCAGTCCATTGGTGATGTTTAAAATCAATAGGAGACTGAGCTAAGTGACAGTTGGCCTACATACACTCTTTACAGCACACATTTATAACATGTTTATAGAGAATTAATTTTCTATTTACTCTGCTTGGGACAAAGATAAGTGATGGCATGTAATTTTGAAGAAACAGTGTAACAGTGGGAGAAAACTTTCACCGATTACTAAAGGAAAGTAATTATTTCAATGATTATTGAAGGAATATGAAAAGATAGGAGCAGTTTTAACCAACATCCTCCTGTTTAGTCACAGAGAATGAGCTGAAACAGCTTGTCTCAAACTATGGAAAAGGGATTTAACCTCATGTTTTGCAGATTTCCAGAAGCATAGGAAGACAAAATATCTCTACACAGCCTCAGCATATCATTCTGTGGGGCTGACCTTCTTTTAGATTTTTCTCTAAAATGATGAATTTATATAAGTGAATGACATCTGTGTAATGAATGAAATCTCTACTAGAAGGGTTCAGGTGTTCCCAAAAGGAAACAGTTGCAATTCTTCTGTCCTGCTCTTTCACTCCACTCTTCAAACTTAACTTCCTCAATGATGAATAATGCAATGATAAATAAACATTATGCAAAGAAAGTGGAAAAGATGGAATAAGGTGATTCAAAATGTTCAGCTATGACATAGCTCTTACGTAGGCAGATTAGAAAATATTCTTTTGCATGTCTGGAATTCACATTAGGTCTGACACTGTTTTTACCATATTAGAAGTCTTTACACACTAAAATAAATAAATAGTTTATCTGAATAAACCTTTATCCTAAACCGTTATTAGGCTGCATAATTTTTCTATTAGTTCTAGCTCATAATTTATTTTTAGAGAATAATTTTAGCTAGTAGTAAGAATTTTAATTCTATTTAATGAGCATTTTTAATCAAGACCAATATGTTATTATGGCAGCAGGATCTTTATTTTTAGCCAAGACAGCCAGATTGCTTAGAGGAAGAGATTTAGTTGGAAAGTCTTCATGTTTTTAAAATCTGAATTATGTGCTTCAATATATGCAACAACTGGCCTATTTCCTTTCTCCCTTCCATCTTTCTTTCCATCCTCCCCTCTCTCTTTCTCCCTTTCCTTCCTTACTTCTGCCTGTTTGCCTTCCTTTCTTCCTTTCACATAATGCAGCTCAGTAATTCCCTTTTCCCGTCTTACAGGATCACAAAGTTACATAATACTTAAAAATACAATAATTGGCAAGTACAACATAACTAAAATTTTTGTAGTATGATTTTTATTTCAAACTGTAAGTCAGGTGCATTAATCTGTATCCTGGGTTTGAAGCCATGCAAAGATACGAGAAGGGTTCTTTTCTCCTGTTTCCTTTCCTTCTCCCCAGAGCATGAAATTATTGTGAAATGTTGCATAACCAGAGGGAAAATGTCCATCAAGTGCAGTATGGCTAAGTATAGAAGTAACTTAAATTTGTCTGCATTGGAGACACAGTTAAATTCATCAAACTCTGGCCAAAGCTTTAAAAACTTGAACAACACATATGATGCCAAGATGTATCTTAATATACAATCTTAATTCATATTTCTCTTTCTTGTAGTTCTGCGTTCACTATCTAAACATATGCAGGCATTGACTTTTCCAGACAGAAAACAGTTCCTCTCTCCCTCTTGAAAGTTCATTCCTAAGTGTCTCATAAGTGTCATAGCTTAATAAACAGAAAGGAAAAGTTCTATAAACCTTGTGTACTGGGACCCAATACACACTGAAGTTTTTGTCTTGATCTTTATCTCTTCTTATTCTCCATTCTTTTGCTGTTATTACTTCCACAGCTTGGCTACATTTCCTACTAGGCCTAAGAACAGGACACCTGTGATTCTGAGATTTGCTGATGAATCCATTTATGTCATGAACTTTGTGAAGCAATCAACCTATATAATTAGAAATCTTTCTTCATTCATTTATCTGACTATGCTGTACTTCTAGCAACTCTTTCTCATGCCTAAATAACTTATGCCTCTGATAGTAGGATTATGTATCATTTATTTTATTTTTCAGTCTTTGATGTATTTTCTTAAACATGGGTTTTTTTTCCTATTTTTATATAGTATCTAAACAAAAATTCAACAGTACAAGCAAATTAATTTATAACATTGTTATTAACAATTCCAACAATTTCTTTTTACAAGTATCTTGATACTTGTATTGGCCTGAGGTGTGATAATCCTCATATTCATTATTTGGATTTCTAAATTCTTCTGTGTAGGCATATAAGAAGTGAAATTATTCTAGTTAACAGTGCATATCTACAACGTGTTTAAATGAGAATTTCTATCAGTGTATCATGAAAACTTTAAAAAGCATATATTCACCTTTGGAGTAAAGAAAAACAACTGAAACATACTGAGATTAGTTTTTTTATTTCATATATTTAACAATAATTTTCCATTTTGAACACTACACTTAATATTAAGCAGTACTTTCAATCAATTTCTCCAAAGTATGGTATTTTATAATGACAGCATCATCAAGGAGAAAGTAATTGAATTAACAGTACTGAAAGGTAAAAATATAATCCATTTATTGCACAATTTTTTAGCTCTCAAAGGCACCCTCAGAAAATGCATAAGAACAATTGCCTAAAAGTGCCAGGAATCTTTTCTTTGTGAAGTTTGAACAGCAAAGATACGTGACTATTGGTGAGGTTATGAGAGAAACAAGTTCATAGCAGGGTAAGTGATCTGACTGTATGGTATCATTTCTTTAATGGATTATGTAAAATGGTGCAATATGAAAATACAAAATGAACTTTTATTAATCAGATTTATTGGTTCTCAAAGTATAATGTTATCATCTTTTTCTTTTCTTATTTTGCTTAATAGATGACCCATTTATGAGCAACAACAACAAAAGCTGTTTATATGTTATTTTCATGTTATTTGCTACTAAAATATCACAGATCTTCTATTTATCATGCAACTGGTGGTCTGAAAGACTGGTAGTTTTCATCTTGCCATATACCATTTAAATGTGTGTTTTCCCTACTATAACCTCAGGAAAATATTGTGTATGTCATGCATAAAAGGAGTAAATTTACATTTTTTATCATTACCGTCTGATAAATTACACAACTATCTTTACTGCAGTTATAAAATAAAGAAAATTTCATATAAGTAAATTATAACTAAATAAAGTAATATTAAATGTCAAAAGTAAAGAGAGAAATGAAAATCTGATCTATAAAAATTTCCCAGTATGTAGTTCCTCTGACTTTGGTCAGCAAGGCAGCTTAGCATGTGCTTATGACTGTCTTCCAATCAAGGCATGAACATGGATTTAGCAGACAACAAAAGTAGCATGACCATTAGCAGGTTATCATTAGGTGGAAGATATGGAGGTGCATAATGGCTATGAATTCTGTAAATGACTTTAAAATTTCCTCTATGTACTTTTCTCTACTCCACTCTCATGAGACCTCACTTGAAGTCCTGTGTCCATGTCTGGAGCCCCCAGTACAAGAAAGACATGGACCTGTTGCAGGTCCAGCGGAGGGTCACAAAAATGCTCAGAGGGCTGGAGCACCTCTCCTATGAAGACAGACTGAGAGGTGGGGCTGGTCAGCCTGGAGAAGAGAAGGCTCCTGGGAGGTGCTATTGTGGCCTTTCAATACTTAGGGCTTATAAGAAAGTTGGAGAGAGACTCTTTACCAAGGCATGTAATGACAGGCCAAGGGGAAAGTTTTAAGCTGAAAGAGTAAATTTAGATTGGATATGAGGAAGAAATTTTTTATTATGCGGGTGATGAGACATGGGAACAGGTTGCCCAGAGATGTGGCTGGATGGGATTTTGAGAAACCTGACCTAGTGGCAGATAACCCTGCCCATGGCAGGGGTGTTGGACTAGATGACTTTTAGAGATCCTTTCCAACCAAAACCAGTCTGTGATTCTGATTCTAAAGTAGATATTAGTAAAAGATATTTTTATATTCCCCTCCTCTTAGACAAATATATAAACAGGTAAATCCCACTCAAGTTTCTTCTTTATAGTTGGTGAAACTGGTATAATGAATCTCAACATGTCTGCTATCAGTTTTTTTTCCCAAATGTATTTTTAATCTGAACTCTATGGCTTAAGCATATATTTAAATGATTCAAAATACTCAGTGAAAAAATCTGATGGTCTAATGTAAGATGTCTTGTTCATTTCAGTCAGATTGTTCATATAAATTCAAATTTATGCATATATGAACACAGAAAAAAAATTCACATAATAAAGAGCATAATCATTTGTTATCAACTTTTGGCTGATAGAAGAAAAATAGTGCAGAACAGCTGCTCGTTTTGATCCTTTCATACCTGTAGAACTTAGATCAAATATTTTAATTACACTTTTCAGATTTCCTTGTCCCAATGAAAATCTATTTTGCAATATTTTTATGACCAGATGTGTTAATTTAATATCAAGAATTATTATGCATTATTTTATAGAGGCATACTGTGCCTTGAACTGAAATTATTAATAAAACATAGGGGACTTTTGTGACTATTTTTCCAGCAATCAGTGAGAAGACAGTTAACACTGATTTCCACAGGAAAAAAAATATTCTTCTGTTAAATATAGCGCATCTGACCAAAATTTGAGAGAAGATGAATCAAAGAGCAGAAAGCTGACTAACTGTCTTCAGGACTTTTTTACAGAATAAGACTTCCACTTTTTTAAAAAAAAATATTTCTTCTTTTCATCTCTGTTTCCATAATTAAGAATGATAATTAGCAAGAAGTCAGATTTTGCCTTTTTATTTTGGAAAATGTGTCCACATACTTGAATGGCAAAATCAGCCACACTGCTTGTTATGACTGTGGTTTTTTAGCAAATGAGGAACATGTCAGTGCGTGTATGTCTGTGTACATGTGCACACTTATGTATGTACACACAGGCATCTGTATGGAAAACAGTGAATGCATACATGTACTGAAAATTTTTAGAAAGATTTATGCTTTATTTTACTATATTCCAGCCCTTTTATGGGAATCTTGTTCCCTATGGGAGTCCAATTCTCTCTCATTTACCTGTTAGATACTGAAAAAAAAACTGTTGCCTTGTTTTGCCTTGTGGTTGACTTGTCCCAGAGGCAAGAATGAAATAGAAAACAAATGGTTTTCTTTATTACAATCTTACTGATTCAACTCACAGTTGTCTTATAAAAATTTCTTCCAAAATTTCTTCCACAAATTTTAAGAAAGATATGAAGAACGATTGTTAAATCTCATTTGGGTTCATGATGAACACCGCAAGGACAAAATTAAGTTTACACTCTCTTGTTTTGCTGAATACTATTGTAGAAAAATGGGAGTCAAAACCCATAAATAAGACAAACTTTATATTGACACTCTGCAAGTTCCTTCACATGCTAACAAAGCTTTCAGGAACTGCCATTCAAAAATAGTATCCAATGTTAGACATATCCAGTGAAGGATAGAGAATTTTTTGGTTGGTTATTGTTTGGTTTCCTTTTGGTTTTTTTTTCCCACATATGTGAAAATATCAAGCATTTTCAAAGATTTCTGGGAGGTTGGGCTTCAGGGTACCAAGAAGCCTACAAATATGAAGATACTTGTATGAAAAGTGAGGCAGAGTCATTAAATTTCAGCTTTGAATCTGCTAGTTTTGGATCTGTTAGTATCTCTATGGGTACTCTTTTCCCTGTTACACTTCCTTTTTGCCTTCAAGCTGGACTTCATTTTTACTATATTGACATTATTCTGAGTGGATTATGGAAAATGAAAAATTTGTGTATATTTCAAGAAATGAAGAGAGGTTGGAATAAACATTTATTTGAAATAAATTCTTAGTATCTGTGAACTACAGTATAGCTACATTATTTTTCTTTCTAGTAGACCATACTTTAGCTTTCATTCGCACTTATCTCAGCTTAAAATATTCATTAGTTTTAAACCATTGCAACATCAAAAAGCAGCTTCAAAAACCAGTCTTACATGTCTTTTCTCCACTTAAATTACATAAACAGTCAGCCAACTACCTAATCATGACTATCTTGAGTGAGACACCTGTTTTTCTACTAAGAACACAGCCTTCATATAATATTAAATCTACGCATATAGCTGATCCAGGTAGCTACATTTTTCTCATTATTCTTTCTTTGTTCTTTTTTTCCCTTTCCAACCATTAATTATATTTGTTTGTTTTATAGTCTCTTTTATTATACTATAATGTGAGCTTTCAAAGACATGGTTAGCAGTTAAGCATCTTATTAGCATCAAAAATCAAAGGTGGGTAGGTGCTCAGTTGCTACCTTTTACTGGTACCTTTAAATTTTGATTCTCCTCTCATGTGTTTTGTACATTAGTTGTCCTGCATTCTTACAGAGCCTCTAGAACGTAGCAAATAGAGCTACTAAACAGAGCTACTAAACAAAAATCCATTTTCACAATGTTTATCCTCCTTCTTTCCCATTTTTTCTTCTTTTTTTTCCTTTTTTCCACTGGGTCATGTCAGACAGTTTTACTTCTTTATTTATTAACATAAATTTATTAAAACTAACAAAAATGGTTGTCATAACTTCTCCACTAGACCAGCCCTCTCCCTTTTTTCTACTTCCTTCAGAAAAGAAGCAGATTCACTCAGGGAGAATTCATGATGAGCTTTTTTTTCTACTAACAAATTTATTGCTTTAGATCTTTGATAAAGTTTTATTGGATTTTTTAAGGTGTTTTTTTCCTCTTCTTCTTTGAATACTTACTCTTTGCAGCTTAATTTTTATTATTATATCCATATTATTATTATAATAGGAATTCATTATTATTATGGTTTATTTGTGGAAATTTTTACTGCACAAAGTTTTACTAAAAAGAGAATGAATTGTGATGGTGTTTTTGCTACAAATGGGTTAGATCTGTTAAACGACCATAGGCCTATACCAGATTTGCATTACATACAATGAGAAATGACCAATAGTGATTATCCTGATCCCCTTACACAGTTTGGCCTATAGTTACTGTCAAGCATTCATCAAGAAATGGTCAAACAAAACAGGTACCCAAAAGGACAGAGCAGGAAGCTGCATAATTAAGCAAAACCTGAATAATTATGCTTCATTCATCTGAAGTTTCTGAATGCTCTGCAGTTGACACAGTACTAAACTCCTATTGAGATGCAAAAGAGGGAAAATATGTACTTTTTCAATATTTTAGTACTGTAGTGAACATTTGTAGTGATATCAGGTTTGAAATTCTTGTAAGCTTCAGTTGCCTGGCAAAAGATCAGGCTTCTCACCTGCGCGTGTTAAATTCAGCAGCCCTTGGTACCAATGCAATGCATCCATAACATCTGTGCTTATAAAAGCCTCATACTAATTTGTGGCATTTTTATTCTTGAACCTTAGTTATTATCATTATTGCTATAGTTCCAGTCTATTAGCTTTCTCACAGAATAGCATTCATTGCCTAAATTTGACAGAATTTTCTTACTGATATTTCATGCAAAATCCTCTTGGTTATTTTAGTTATACTGGGCTGTGAATCATAAAACCATTTTCACTTTTGACATCTGTTCTTAGAAAATGTAAATGCAAACTTGGCCCACTCCTTTTTCCCACAACAACCCTAGAATTTCTTTTTTCTTTCATTGCTCCAGGCCATAAATACTGAAAATCCTAATTAAAACACGAAGTTTGACTCTATTCTCTTCAGGGATTAAAGGAACTAAGTAAGTGAAAGGAATGTGAATTTAAAAATTATACTGGTCCCAACAAAGACACCCTCAGAGTTTTAAATTGTTAACTTTTCTTTGCACTGGGATCATGCACCTTGTAAGGGAAACAGTTACTGTGGAAAAACTAATGAATGTAGACATCATTCAAACCAGTTTCACACATACATGAAGTGTCAATGTGAATAGAATTTCAAACAAAAACATCTAAGCAATTATGCAAGGAGGAAAGAATGATATTTGCTAGATACAAAGACAGCTTTGTTGCCTCTGACTTCATAGAAATAAGTGCACTTTGTTTGTGTATGTATGTAAAGTATGCCTTTACAGTAGTAGTAAGTTTTCACCTCTTGAACAAACCAGGGAAGAAAACTAACAGGTTTTCCAGACCTGATGTCAAGAGTTGTAGGTCAAGGTCAGGCTGAACATAATACCTTCTCCCTGTACAAGGCAACATTATTTGATTGCTGTCTCTCTTCTCCTTTTCTTTTTTCCTAGAGGTAATACATTCAAGTTGAAAAGGGGAAAAAGTAGCTCAGTTTTCCAGAATCTTGTCTGCAGCCTCCCTGTTGATAAGAAAACCAATCTAACAGTGCAGCTGGATAATTCCTACAGCAGAAGAAGGGAGAAGGATAGCCAGTATGTTTCAAGGGGTGCTTTTGCTTTCTCTGTTCCACTGTATTAAAAATCAATGCTAAAAAGAACTCCAGATACTGGTAATGAGCCAGATTCCGTCTCTAATACTGCATCAAAATAAATTAGGAATCTTCCATGATACATGATTTGGCTCATCTTATAGTGTTTGATATGTGATCTCACAGTGTTTTAACAGAAATTAATTGGGGTTTTCAAGGCTATCAAAATATTTTTTAGAATAAATAGAATACAATACTTCAGTTGGAAAGGACTTACAAAGAATATCTATGTCAACTGCCTGACCATTTCAGGGATGACAAAAAGTTTATGTATGTTGTTAAGGGCATTTTCCACATGCCTCTTGAACACTGACAGACTTGGGACATCAATCACCCCTCCAGGAAACCTGTTCCAGTGATTGACCACTCTCTCAGTAGAGAAATGCTTCCTAATATTAAGTCTGAACCTGCCTTGACACAGCTTTGACCCATTTGCTCCAAGGTGCCTCAGATGAGATCCTAATAATCAAAGGAAAGGCTTAAAATGACAATTCAGCCCTCTCAAAATTTAAGGCAGTTGAAGTTGATTTGGTTTCTAAATCAGACATATGAATTTAACATATGAAGTACAATACAGGACCATATATCTCAAAGATAAGTATGGGAGTGGCTCTTGCACATGTCAAAGTCTTTCACTGGAGGTAATCTTGACACCTCAAATACAGTAGGCCTTAAATTGGGAAACAAATACAGAATACATGAGAAAAAAACAGATAATGGAGTGTTGCTTGCTTGTTTGTTTTGCCTTTGTATTCTCTATATGTGTATTTTCCAAATATTTTTCTCCTAATGCACAAGAATTCTTTTAATCCAAATATATTCTGTTACTTTTACTTCTCAGGTTAGTAGCTAAAGAGTGAAATGAAGACTAACATCTTAGCTAGCTAAACAAACTTTTATGAAGATATGAAACATTCCTCAAAATACTTGCAAGTAAACAAAGAATCATAGAATCATAAAATGATTAGAGTTGGAGGGGACCTTAAAGATCATCAACTTCCAAGCCCCCTGACACAGGCAGGGACACCTCCTACTAGACCAGGTTGCTCAAAGCCCCATCCAGCCTGGCCTTAAACACTTCCAGGAATGGGTCACACAATTTCTCTGGGCAACCTGTTCCAGTACCTCACCACCCTCACAGTGAAGAATTTCTTTCATAGAAGCATAACTCAGATTCTGAATACTAAAAAATACACCGTTAACTGCATGCCCATTATTCTTTCAGGATTGCTTTTGAAAGTTATTTATGGAACCTATTCTTAAAGACTTCTACTACTGGAAATTTTACTACGACACCAAGCACCCTACCTCCTAAAAGGTGCTACCAATCTCCCATTTACTCAACAATTTTTTTCCTGCTGAAATTTAAATTCATACCATCACAGACATGGATAATTGGTTATTTCTCTCCTCCATGCTGCTAATTCTCATGTATTGAATGTATCTTCTCCCCTCTCCCCCGGCCTGAGGTTATACAAACATTCTTTCTTCATTTACTGTTCTTTCTACATCTCTGATAATCCTATTTCCTCTCCTCTGGTTCTGCTTCTATAGGACTACATTAACATGGAACTGGGTTGTAACGTTCGTATATTCACAACTTTCTGTTTTCCAGATGAAGAATGTATAGACAGAAAATTCAGGGTTCAAACCTACAAAAGAGCTGAGCTGTCACATGATTCAGAATCACCATGTGTTTCTTTTCCTCTGTTTTAGGCATCTTACACTGAAAATTGAATCACAACTACTAAATGCCTAGCATGAGATGAATCTACGTTAAGCACTAACTTTTGATTTTAAACTATTATATTAACCTGTTTATGTTAGGCTATGGCAAGAGTCTCTATCCAATCAAGAATATAATTTATGTAACCAAATGAGACTGTGATTCACAACCCATCACTTCTGAATTACAGTATGTAAGGCATATAACATAATGTACTTTAAAGAGCTAAAAAGCAGAAGTGATCAATAAAATAATTGCAGGATATCTGATGTGTACTTGTAATAAAAGCTTGTAAGTCAGTGTTCTATGGTGATAAAAGAAAAAAGCAGAACTTACGAATGTTGTCCTGTCACTGAGTTGAAGCAATTCAAATGAAATAAAAAGCAGTGAAAAGGAAAAAAAATATAATAATTAATGTAGATTTAGGTTTGAAGTAGACCTATAAAAATTCCAAATTACTTTTGTTACTAAGATTGGTATTAACATAATACACATTTATTAAGTAGAAATCCAGAGCATGAGATAAGCTAGATGTTTGAATGACAACACTGTTTTCAGTCTTCAGAAGCTTATGAGGAGCTCCAGAAGTTGAGACAATGTATGGTAGATGGGCAATGAAAGCAAATTAAAATCACTGTGGAGAAATGCAAGCTAGTGTACAACAGAAGGAACAATTTGAACTTACACAAACTGGTGGATTCTAAATTAAGTGTAGCCATCCTAGAAAAAGTAAAATAACAAATAAGTACAATTTTAAAAAGATCAGGGGAAACATCTGTTCAATGCCCACTGGCTGTCAATAAAAAAAAGCAAGTGGTAGATTATTATGAAATGAATAAATTAAAATACTGAAAACATTATGTAATTACATAAGTCAGAAGGATAGCTTCTCCTTGATAAAAGAGAAACAAGTAAAAAATTCAGAGAAGGAGAGCAAAAAAATTCAGAGTTATTTTATGGTATTATTGCAAGAAGATATTAAATACAACAGAACTATGAAACCAGATGAACAGCTGATTAAAATTGGTGTAGTGCCTTTGATTTTATTAGTATTGTACAATTTACAGCAGCTGAAAACTTGACCACTAAGTTTAAAAGAGAGATGAATACCAGATGACATGACCGAGAAGTATAAAATAGCAATTAGTTTAAAAGAAATTATATGTTCTTGTTTCCCCCTTTAGTTACACGACTAAAAGACCAAACACTTCAATAAAAAGGGAAAAAAAAAAAGAAAATCAAAGTAGTAACAGTAAAAAAAAGCATAGAGGTTGGGAGTCAGTCTAAAAGCATTTTATTAGAAATTGATATTGCAAAGCAGTAAGGCATACATTTTATTCTCTGTTACTTACTCCATACATACAAGTTCTGAGTTCAATTTATGTGATGTTTTTTCTTTCCTCTTAATTCGGGGTCCCTTTTCACTCTCATTTTCATTCTCTATGTCTTTTCATGACATGTTTCTTAGCATGGCTTACCTTAAAATATATTTTTTAAAAATCAACATTAAAAAAGATTACTTCTGAAATAAGCCTGTTAGAGCAAGACAAAATACTGATAGTCCTAAAATAAACAAACAAACACCCAGAAGACCCAAGTACATTTCAGAGAACAGTAATGCATGTAGAATAATCTAATTAACCTCACAGAAAATGTTATTTGGGTTAAAGCCCTGAAAAGAACTCTGGGTGTCTGATTTCTTGTGAATTTATGTGTATATCAATTACTTTCTCTATGTGTCATTTCAAATAAAATTAATAACACTTTTTCATCTCAAAAAAACATTGTCAGTTACATTTATAATGTGAGGTAATCTTAACTTTTATTTGCTCTAAAGAGACCAAATTCCCTCCAGATAAGGTTATTTAAAATTAACCTAGTGTTTCATTGTTTAGTGAACCAGTCCTAACAATGTAAGTGACAAATCAGTCAGAGGCAGGTGAATTAGGAATCCAGTCCAGTGTTAGATATCTAAATTCTGGTAGATAGCATCTTCCCCTAGAGGTCTGCAAAGTTACTTGCTTTGCTCTGTTCACTAGATAAGAGATGCAAGCACTTATAGAATGTAAAGTTCAGTAAACGTCCAAACAGTAGATGAAAACATGATTCAAGTGGGGGAAAAAAAAAAAATCACTTATTTCCAAATAAAATCTTTTTTCACACATTATTTGTGCCTTTCTGTACCTGTGATTCTCTCAGATTTACTCGCCTTTTGAGAGAACTCTTTCATTTGCCAATAGATATTTTACTACGCTTTTTCACAAGGTTGTTACTATTATTGCTATGGCTATTGCTACTGTTATTTACAAAAAAAATATTCATAGAGAAAATATGTTATAGAAGATCCAATTCTTTCCTCCAATCCACATTAGTAAAGGAAAAATTACGTTAGAATATTATATTCTTGCATTATGAATTACAGATCTATTGTGATGATTATACAGCAGAATTTTTTCCAGTGTTACTGAATTTGGAGGTGAAAAGGGATACAGGTAAGCTTTACATGAGAATTAATATCAATGCTCCTGCTCCATTTTAATCTCTGAAATGTTGGAAGTCATTTAATTGACACAATATTGTGCTAGTTTCTAATTGTACATACCAAATATAATTAGGACTGGAATTTTGGTTGGTTTGGTTTCGGTTTTGGTTTTTATTTTCAATGTTTGGGGAGCATAGTTTGGTGCAAAACAGTAGAACACCTTAAGTTTTGCTCATGGTACAAATTTCTTTTATTCTGGAAAGGACAGAAATTGTCACTCTATATAACAATCTTGATATCTGTATTAAGAGAGTTCATCCTTATAGGAACACACAATTTGATCAATACAAGTTGCTGCAGTTAAAATTATATATTATATCATTTTACTAAATAACAGAAGATAAATGGAGCTGAAGTTAGACATTGATAAATTCTCCCTGCAAGAAATGTTTTCACGACAGATGGTCTCTAAATATGTAACTTACGTGAAATATAATTCCCCGTAGCCATTTTTATAATAAAAAAAGTTAAGTAAAGAAAAAATAGACACATTACAATTATGGACCTTAATTGCCTGAGTAGTTAGAATAGAAAATCCTTTGAATGTTAACAGAACAAAGCAGAGAAATGTTAATGATCTATACCTAAGTAAATGGTGCATGACACAGAGTAATTGTATATTTTCCAAGATCCCTTCCAAGCACCGCATTTATTTTCTTTGGTATGGCTGAAATTACTAAATAACTAAAGAAGACTAAAATGTCTTCTATCTAAGACCTCATTTTTCTTTTTTTTAATTCATTTTGTTCACACAGGCTTTTTCCTGCGTCACATAACAACACTATACAGTATTTATGTAGCCAAAAAAAAAATCACAGCACACAGATTTTTAATGGGTCTTAAAGATTTAATAAGTGTTCTTTTTCCATTTTGAAGAAAAGGGGTGAGGCCCAAAGCTTTGAAGAAGGGACCACATAACCTGTAATGAGGTTTCTCAGTGCTCCAGAAGGAGGGAGGATAAAGATGTCTTCAACATTCCTGTGGTTTGAAATAGTTTCACTGTTGGCATCACATTAGTGGACGTTTACAAATATATATATATATTTACTCTCTGCAGAATGAAACTGTTTATGTATTACACACTCCCACTGTGGTAGAAGTGGCTGTAGTTCTTTAGTAACCTACCTAAGTTCAACTGTTGAAACTTTAGACTTGAAGTCTAAGTTAGCTGTCTGGGCTCTGCCTCCAGTCAACGAAGGCAAAAGGACAAGCCTTTCAAGGTAAGTATTTAAGACACCAGTAACAGACTCAAATTCTGAACACATCTCTCCCTCTCAATCTCTCCTTCTCTTCTACCCACCCATGACCTCAGAGAGAGCTTAATTAGAGTCCAGACAGATTCCTGCCCCAGTCAGGCTTTGTCTCCTCCAGTCCAGGATGCCCTTCCTCAACACCCTGCATGCTCACAATATTTAAGTTTTCTTCTTAGGGCAGAGTCAGTTTTATATTATGAATTTTTGCTGTGCTCAGTATAATACTTACTGAGAGGTGTGGTTGAATTCCTAGACCTAATACCATGTGGTATGTTGTTACTCCGTCTAACCACCTCATTCCTCATTGCATTTCATCTGCTGATTTAATGTATCATAGTTGGCCCAGTGAAGAGTTGTGGTAAGCTGTCAAATATGGAGATATTAAGATGTTTGCATAGTTAATGTTTCCTTTGATATATGATTTCAAAACAATTGTTATAAAATAGAAAGATAACGTTTTAGCAAGAAAAACTAACCAAAAATCAGAACACAAGTCTAAATTTCAGGCCAAAATCCTGTGATAATTAGTGAAAAGTCCCACTTTAGAGCATTTACAAAATACAATAACTTGGTCCAGATATCAGAAGTATTATAATGCAGTAATAAGGAACATGTAATACGAGGAGTCTCCCACACATCAGGATAATTGTGTCTGAATTAAGGTACAATAGTATCTTCCATTTTAATTTAAAGGGAAAAGTCACTTATATAAAAGAAACTATTTGAAAGTTTAATTTGTAATTATTTCAGGGTGAAAACAGGACACAATGTCCAAGGAAGTCTGTTCTGAGGAAGAGCATGTAGGGTGGCACAGGATGAAATGGGATCATTTCCCCAACATAAACAAGTAAAAATTACAACACAGAAGAAACATCTATATAGCAGCAAGGAATGCCTTGAAAGGGAAGCATTGTCTTGATAACACATTTTGTTACATTTCCTTATTTTTGTAACTCTGTTATCCCATTTTGCTAAAGATTAAACTACATTTAATTATACATATTAAAAAAAACAACTCAAAAAATAATAAAACCACCCAAAAAAAAAAAAATACAACAAACCGTCAAAACACCAAACCAAACCCCACCCTTTCATACTTTATTGGAACAGCAGTAGAAAACTGTTCAGATAAGCCATGTGAGAAAGATTCAAACTAAAGTCTGAAAAACTATCACTCTTGGAAATTTTTATGTCTTCCAGAGTTGTAATGAAGTCTGCATAATTTTGTTTCCATGCCTAGGAAAGCTTTTTTATTTCTCTCACCAAAGAGGCCTTGCTGTCTCCCTGCTCCTAGCTGTTTTCTAGTCTAGCTACAGGTTGTCTGTTTGTTATGTGTCCTGAGGCGTGCTGCCCCTCGCATGCCCCGATGCTTCCACAAGGAATTATATCCATGGGCGCTGATAAAGAATGTGTTATCTATCCCGCCATTCAGAAAGTTTCAGCAAACGTGAATGTAATAGCCAGGGACATGCAAATGTTCAAGCTTCCCCTTGTCTGCTAAGCCATTCCACCTAAAAAGCCATAACTATTGGTAATATACTTTAAATAGTAAATAAATGCAAAGTAACAACTGATATACTACTTATAAGGAACTTTGCACAGGAACTAGCAGGACTCATTAAAAGAGCTTTAAACTCGATTTGAAGGGGGAAGAGGGTAAAACCAGGCTTGCTAGAGATAAGTCTGTGGGCAGCACACCAATGTTTGAGGAATGGTGTGCTACTGAGGTCCCTCAGTCCCCCTTAGTGGAAGTAGGGGATGGAGATCCACGTGGTAGCAAAGACACAAGGGTTATTGGTGTGTTCAGAACCACTAAGTGGCTGAGAATGGTCACATGGGAATTAGAGCTTCTCCCCAAAACATGTGTCAGGATCAATAGCCCAACTGAAGTGTATCTACACCAATGCACACAGCATGGGCCACAAGCAGGAGGACCTGAAAGACATTGTGCAGCAGAAATATGTGATACAGTTGCCATCACAGAAACATGGTGACTTACATGACTGGAGTGCTGCAATGGATGTCTATAAACCCTCCAGAAGGGATAGGCAAGGAAGGACAGGTGGAGGGGTGGCCCTGTAAGTTGGGGAGTGTTTTGACTGTTTAGAGCTTGATGATGGTGACAATAGGGTTGAGCATTTGTGGGTAAGACTCAAAGGGAAGACAGATATCATGGTGCAAGTTTGCTATAGACCACTCACCAGGATGAAGAGCAGACAAAATATTCTATAGGCAGATGAGAGAAGTCTCACAATTTCTAGCTCTTGATCTCATGGGGGGCTTCAACCCCCATCTCCTGTATGCCCAGACTGTATACCCAGATGTCTGCTGGGCATACAATACAGCTGAGAGGGAACAATCTAGGAGGTTTCTGGAGTGTGTTGAGGATAACGTCCTGACACAGCTGGTGAGAGAGCCAACTAGGGAAGGTGCCCTGCTGGAGCTGTTGTTTGTAAACAGAGAAGGACTCGTAGGGGATGTGATGGTTAGAGGCCATCTTGCACATAGAGATCACAAAATGATTCTTGGGGAAGTAAGGAGGGGAGTCAGCAGAGCTGCTACCTTGGGCTTCTGGTGTGCAGATCGTGGCCTGTTTCTGAACCTGATTGAAGGAGCCCATCGAGATGCAGTCCTGAAGGGCAAAGGAGTCAATGAAGGCTGGACATTCTTCAAGAAGGAAATCTTAAAGGTGCGGGAGCAGGCTGTTGCCATGTGCTGAAAAACGAGCTGGCAGGGAACAAGACTGGCCTGGCTGAACAGAAAGCCTTGGCTGGAACTCAGGGGAAAAAAAAGAGTTTATGACATTTGGAAGAAGGGGCAAGGAATGCAGGAGTACTGCAAGGATGTTGTGAGGTTTTACATGGAGAAAATTAGAAGGGATAAAACCCAACTAGAAGTTAATCTGGTTTCCAATGTTAAGGACAATTTTAAAAGTTTCTATAAATACATTAGCAATAAAAGAAAGAGTAAGGAAAATTTCCATCCCTTATTAGACACAGGCAAAACATAGTGACAAAGGATGAAGAAAAGGATGAAATACTTAATGCTTTTTTTACCTCAGTCTTTAGTAACAGGACCAGTTGTTCCCTGAGTACCCAGCAGTCTGAGGTGGAAGACTGGGACAGGGAGCAGAATGAAGCCCCCATAGGATGTTGTGCTTAGGGGTATGGTTTACTGGTGGATGTGGCAGTGTTTGGTTAATGGTTGGACTCGACGATCTTAAAGGTCTTTTCCAAGTTAAATGATTCTATGATTCTGTGATACTGACTTACCATTTTATTTTGCAGCACACAGTTTTCCTGTTCTTAGCCTTAATCTTTCTGTTGGTCAGACTGCTCCTTAGAGATCTCTACACTGAAATACCATGATGAATAAACACCACTGAGGGTTCTGCAGAATTCTTTTCCCCACTGATTCTTTAGCAGCCAAAAACAAGTGTACTTATGCAAGTATCAGACTGTAGAGATGTGATATCTGGTACTGGGGAAGGTGTTGTAAGCCTCACAAACTATTAGTTATTACCATAATAAAAAGTACAGATGGCATGTATGTCAACTCTTTTGAAAAAGCAGAAAACGTTAACAGTCCTTAGAATTAGTCATTGTGTATTTCCCTTTATATATGTATATTAGATCCATTTGTGCAAACTATATGAATCTACTCCTTTAAAACAAATAATAAATCATAGTCTCGATAACATGATCTAATAGCTGGCACACTTGGCTCTCTTCTGAAAAACAACTTATGAAAGGAAAAAAAACTCCCTTGGGAATTAACAGATAACTGTAGATGGTCAGCCAAGAATTAGATCAAGGATTTTACAGGACTTATAACAGAGTTAGAACCCGGCCTACTGCACCTAGACATCTAGTTTTGCCTAAATTATATGTACCTAAAGCACTGGTCACTCTAAATATATTAAGTTATTCCACAGTCAGTGGAAAGTCCTTTAAAGGCTGCCAGAATAAAATTATTCAATTTAACAAGCATCTTTTCTATTGACTATAAAGTCTTTATTAAATGTCCCTATACAGGGCTAGCTGTAGACAGCAGATCCCTTTGTTGACAGTGGAACATACCACAGTTCCCTCTTCATTCTGTGCATTAGAATGAATAAGGCACCGTCGATGTTTTATATTCTTCATTCACAGGTAATATCAATAAACATGAGACTTGTAGCCATGACCTTGGGGGAACAAATGGATAAATGGCCCCTGTGATCACTGGCTTGGGACTATCATTGGATAGATATGATTGGCCAAATCATGGAATCCATTATTTTGGTGGGATTTGATGGTGCAGGACATTACTATATAATGTCCTCTGTGGTCTGCTTTCTAAACTAACAATATTTGATGAAAACGTATGTATTGTTCTTCTGCTAAATGCTAAAAAACAGCAGATGTATGTTCTAAGTACTGAACTCTAGTTTAGTAGGAAAAAAGCCAATAACATACCCGAAGAAAGAATGGTGATATTACTGTCCATGTGTCCATTTCAAATATGGAACTGTCACACATGCAGACAAGTTTAAAATAAGTAACGAAAATGAAGCTCAGAAGCACATACTCTAATATATGATTTGCTTAGCATTATCCTTTTAATTGAAGTTCAAGCATCCTATCTCATAAAATTGTGATAAATAGGAGTTGCAGATGCTGGAAAGTAATCTATCCTCTAGTGTCTTTCCTGTATCTCTACAATAAGAGTTATTATCATGTTACTATTGTTACTTTAGAAAAGACTGGTAATTTTGGTGACAGTGAGTAGATTATAACAGTCTTTCTGGCTTTCTTGCACAGAAAGGGGTCCAAAAGGAAATGAAGCTAGCAGTAAGGCTTTATCCCAACCTGCCACACTGGGACACTAATTTTCTATGTTTTACATTAACCATTAAAAGTGTCTTTTTTAAAACCTGCCATTTATTTATTTCTTACTGGAAAATATTTTAAGGATAATATTCACTGTGCATGATTTTGAGATGTTACTGATGAACAAAGAGGGACTGGTGGATGACATCAAGGTTGAGGGCAACCTTGGCTGCAGTGACCACGGCAAGATAGAGTTCAGGATTGTGGGTAACATACGAAAAACAACAAATAGAACTGAAACTTTGGATTTCAAGAGGGCTAACTTTGTCCTTTTCAAGAAACCACTAGGAGAAATCCCATGGGTTAGGGATCTGGAAGGCAAGGGGGCTCAAGAGAGCTGGGCAATATTCAAACATTGCCTTCTCCAAGCTCACAATCAGTGCATTCCCAAAAGCAAGAAATTGAGCAAGGGAAGCAGGAAACCTCTGTGGTTGAGCAGGGACCTTCTGAAAAAACTAAAGTGGAAGAAGGAAGTTTACACCAAGTGGAAGAAGGGACTGACCACTTGGGAGGATTACAGGGATGCTGTTAGATTATGTAGGGAAGAAACAAAGAAAGCCAAGGCCTCCCTGGAATTAAAATTGGCAAGAGATGTGAAAGTCAACAAGAAGGGGTTCTTCAATTATATTGGAGGCAAAAAGAGAACTAAAGAAAATGTGGGCCAGCTGTTGAATGAGTCGGGCGCCATGATAACAGAGGATGCAGGGAAGGCTGAGTTGCTCAATGCCTTCTTTGCCTCAGTCTTTACTGCTTGGGCCAACCCCCAAGAGCCATGGACTTTGGATGAATCAGAGAAAGTCTGGACTAAGGAAGATCTTCCCTTGGTGGAGGAGGACCAAGTTAGAGATCAGTTAAGAAGACCGGATATCCACGAGTCCATGGGTCTGGACGGGATACACTCAAGAATGCTGAGGGAGCTGGCAGAAGTCATTTCAGGGCCAGTCTCAATCATCTTTGAGAGATCCTGGAGAACAGGCGAGGTGCCCGAGAACTGGAGAAAGGCCAATGTCATCCCAGTCTTCAAAAAGGGCAAGAAGGAGGACCCAGGAAATTACAGACGGGTCAGCCTCCCCTCCATCTCTGGAAAGGTGATGGAATGGCTCATTCTGGGTGTCATCTCAGAGCATATGGGGGAAAAGAAAGCTATCAGAAGTAGTCAACATGGATTTACCAAGGGGAAGTCATATCAGTCTAACCTGGTAGCTTTCTATGATGTCATGACTGGTTGGATAGATGAGAAGAGGGCAGTGGATGTTGTCTACCTTGACTTCAGCAAGGCTTTCGACACTGTCTCCCACAGCATCCTCATAGCTAAGCTTAGAAAGTGTGGGTTAGATGAATGGACAATTAAGTGGATTGAAAACTGGCTGAAAGACAGAGCTCAGAGGGTCATGATTAGGGGCACAGAATCTAGCTGGAAGTCTGAAGGTGCCCGAGAACTGGAGAAAGGCCAATGTCATCCCAGTCTTCAAAAAGGGCAAGAAGGAGGACCCAGGAAATTACAGACGGGTCAGCCTCCCCTCCATCTCTGGAAAGGTGATGGAATGGCTCATTCTGGGTGTCATCTCAGAGCATATGGGGGAAAAGAAAGCTATCAGAAGTAGTCAACATGGATTTACCAAGGGGAAGTCATATCAGTCTAACCTGGTAGCTTTCTATGATGTCATGACTGGTTGGATAGATGAGAAGAGGGCAGTGGATGTTGTCTACCTTGACTTCAGCAAGGCTTTCGACACTGTCTCCCACAGCATCCTCATAGCTAAGCTTAGAAAGTGTGGGTTAGATGAATGGACAATTAAGTGGATTGAAAACTGGCTGAAAGACAGAGCTCAGAGGGTCATGATTAGGGGCACAGAATCTAGCTGGAAGTCTGAAACAGGTGGTGTTCCCCAGGGGTCAGTACTGCGTCCTGTCCTCTTCAATATATTTATCAATGACCTGGACGAAGGGGTGGAATGTACCCTCAGCAAGTTTGCTGATGACACAAAACTAGGAGGGTGGCAGACACCCCAGAAGGCTGTGCCACCATACAGAAAGAGCTGGACAGGCTGGAGAGTTGAGCCTAGAGAAACCTAATGAAATTTAACAAGGGCAAGTGTAGGGTGCTGCACCTGGGGAGAAATAACCCCCTGCACCAGTACAGATTGGGGGCTGACCTGCTGCAGAGCAGCTCTGAGGAAAAAGACCTGGGAGTTCTTGTGGACAATAGGATGACCATGAGCCAGCAATGTGCCCTTGTGGCCAAGAAGGCAAATGGCATCCTGGGGTGCATCAAGAAGAGTGTGGCCAGCAGGTCGAGGGAGGTCATCTTGCCCCTCTACTCTGCCCTGGTGAGGCCCCATCTGCAGTACTGTGTCCAGTTCTGGGCTCCGCAGTTCAAGAAGAAGAGGGAACTGCTGGAGAGGGTACAGCAAAGGGCCACAAAAATGATTAGGGGCCTGGAGCATCTCTCCTATGAGGAGAGGTTGAGGGACTTGTGTCTTTTTAGTCTTGAGAAGAGAAGACTTAGGGGTGATATAATCAATGCTTACAAATACTTAAAGTGAGGATACCAGGAGGACGGGGCTGATCTTTTCTCGGTGGTGCCCAGTGACAGGACAAGAGGAAATGGGCACAAACTTGAGTATAAGAAGTTCCACCTAAACATGAAGTGGAACTTCTTTACTGTGAAAGTAGTAGAGCCTTGGAACAGACTGCCCAGAGAGGTGGTGGAATCTCCTTCTCTGGAGACATTCAAAACCCACCTGGACAAATTCCTGTGCAGCCTGCTCTAGGTGGAACCGCTTTGGCGGGGGGGTTGGACTAGATGATCTTCAGAGCTCCCTTCCAACCCCATATGATTCTATGATTCTATGATTCTATGTCTTTGCACGCATCTCTAAGTAATCATGCCCTTCAGAGAGCATGGAGGGGTTCATGTCTACAGTGCTTAGGAATAACATCCCTTGGACCAGACTTACTGAATCCATGCTTTTTTCCATTTGCCCCTAAAGCTTCTTTGACTCCCTATAGTATCCCTAAAACATGGCTATTATTCTGTTCAGTTTTTTTTTTTTTCATTTCAAGGAATGCAACATAATGTGACAGTAGTATTATAATTTGCTGGTTTTTAATGCATGAAACAAGGGTTCAGTGTGAGGATACAAGGAGGCTTCTGAAGATACTCAAATTGCTGGGATAAGTTTTGGAGGACTTGAAAGAGGGAACAAAACCCCAGTTGCTACAATGCTGTCATGAACAGATCTGGAGTGAACCATCCCTAGATGATACCCAGGTATTGTCTTGGAGAACATATTTTGAGTAACCCAAATTGACCAGGGAGTAGAGCAACAACTAAGTGGTGTGAAGCATGGATTTCAGGCTTGTGCTTATTCACTGGTTTTTATTTACCACAGCAATACTCATACTCCCTCACTGTGTTAACATAATTCACAAAAACAAAGATTGAGAAAAGAATTCTGTATTTCAAGAAATCCAGATACTGTAGATACTCTTTCCTTCT
Organism: Calidris pugnax; assembly: GCF_001431845.1. Taxonomy (NCBI): domain Eukaryota; kingdom Metazoa; phylum Chordata; class Aves; order Charadriiformes; family Scolopacidae; genus Calidris; species Calidris pugnax. Next base: position 5,501,099 of record NW_015090859.1, on the reverse strand, counting down.
TTTTTAAAAAAGGATATTTCAGGAGACAGATTTTCCAGAAAAATACATTTTGTCCATAAAAACTAGTGATACAAATATCACAGTTGTTCATGGTCCTTATACATGAGTACACAGAGGTAAAATGACTGTGATTGCCAGCAGTTGTGTATGTCATACTCTCATTTAAAGCATCTAATTATTTGTAGCTGTAACAGTGGAGTGAGGAGCAAAGCAAGAAAAGACTGAACATACATGATGTTGTGACATGGGCAGAGGTTTTTTTTTGTCCTTTACGAATTAATACAACATCAATACAACATCGTCCAGTTCTGGGCTCCCCAGTTCAAGAGAGACAGGGAACTACTGGAGAGAGTGCAACATAGGGCAACCAAGATGATTAAGGGATTAGAGCACCTCCCTTATGAGGAAAAGCTCAAAGAGCTGTGGCTCTAGCCTCAAGAAGAAAAAACTGAGGGGAGACCTCATCTATGTTTATAAGTTCCTAAAGGGCGAGTTGAAGGATGATGGAGCTGGACTCTCTTCAGTGGTTTCCAGCAATAGAACAAGGGGTAACGGGTGCAAGCTGGAACATAGGAAGTTCCACTCGAAAATGAGGAAGAACATCTTTATGGTGAGGGTGACAGAGCCCTAGAACAGGCTGCCCAGGGAGGTTGCGGAGTCCCCTTCTCTGGAAATTTACAAGACCCGCCTGGATGCAGTCCTGAGTGATGTGCTCTAGGCAATCCTGCTTTAGCAGGGGAGTTGGACTAGATGATCTCTAGAGGTCCCTTCCAACTCTGTCGAATCTGTGAATTTGCGAATCAAAATATTCACCAAAATGACTCAAGTCTAGGACAGGAACTGAAAAATACCAAAGGAAACTTACGGAGCGGTACTTTACATTTACATTTGTTGCTTTGTCAAATCAGTTCTTTCAAGTCTTTGTTTACAGATAGTAAAGTACATTCATTTGCAATCATAAAAGGCATCAATTATTATTACCTTTCTGTGCTTACTCATCTTTGTTCTTTCTTGCAAATGCCAATATAAGCATTAACACTAAGTTCAACTGTGCTGTTGTTATTATTAGGAATGGCACTTCTCTGAAAGTGGTCTCATATACTAGCTTCTGTACAATACAGAATACCAAAGTTTCTAAATGACTGTATTTTTTTAAGCAAGCTTATAAGTTTGCACGTGCCTTGAAACTCAGAATTAAATTATATCATTTTCTTACTGTCCTTCAAAACCTATAGCCATATCTCACAATGGCAAACGCTAATCCTACATGAAGTGGTCTATAATGAATTCTTAATTTTCTATCACTATTATATCTGTGTTAACCACAGACACACACAGCTGGAAAGATGGAAAAAAAGCCTCTGGTTTGGTTTTTGGTTTGGTTTTCAGTTTTTTGGGGTTTTTTTTCTCATCATCAGGCACTGACATGTTCTATTCAATGAAGAAACTGGTGAATATTAAACAGCAATAAGCTCTTTAGGTTTTGAGGTAGGAAGCTATTTCTTTGAAAGGATATAAATCTTTTGTGCATTAAGCAACTAAGGCTAAAATAACATAATAAAATAAAGCTACATCACAGTTAAAACCTTCAGGATTATTTTTAACTGTTGACATTTTTCTGTGAACATAGAATAGACTTCACTTGAATGGCTATGTCATATGCATTGAACACATATCTAAGTGCTTTGATGGGCTAGGGCTGATATAATAGTAATTTTTCCAGGAACTACTGGAGGCAATTCACAAAATAAAGCTCCATGTCTTTCTTTTTTAAAAAGCAAACTTCCTGAAGAATGGATAGTGAAGATAATATGTCTCAAATACACACAGCATTGGAAAAAACTTCTTGCATCCTTATGATCTTCATATGAGATATCGAAAGAGAACATATACTACGTCAGACTATGGGGGTTTGAGGTGATAACTGCAAAGACACAAAGATATTCTAGGAGTCGAAGGTAAGAAAAAGTGAATATTCTCATCAGCCATGTTCTTTTGGAGCAACAAACTAGACAGGAACTGTGAAAGTATGGTGTTGTGGAGAGTCCTTTTTCTTTAAAAAAAAAAACTCCAACAAACCTCGAGGCCTCTGTTTTCCTGAGCATTCTGCTGATTTTCTGCAGAGAAGACAGGATGTGGTACTACAGGTGTTCATCAGAATACTTACAGGAAAGATTTTGATTAGTAAACAAAATTCTCCCTTATGCTGTTTGTGCCCAGCTGCAGTTCTACTACAGAATTTGCCATAGTTGTGCGTGTTCCTGCTGAAAGAGAGAGAAGGAGACTGGCAATGAATATATCTTTTTCTTTTGATTTTGTTGTCCCTTTGGTAATACACAGGGAAGAGAGGTTAATGTTTAATCATTATCACTAGTACACAGGCATGCACACTTGGTTGTTGGGTGCACTTATGGACTTTCATTTAAAAGTGTGACTTAAGGAACAACTCCAAAATATACAAAAGAAGATGTGACAATTTAGACTGGGAATATTGTGCTGACTGAACATAACGGTATGTTTTTAGGCAGTTATGATAAATACATACTCCTACAGAATGGTTGATCAGAAGTAGTTCATAGTTTTAAGAGTAGGTAAAGAATACTTACTGATTAATCTCAGACAGCTGTGTCTGTTGTGCCGTTTTAGATTCATTTTACAGATTATTACTGAACTAGCAGTTCATTTCAATCTGCACTATAGAACTCGTTACAGCATGATAAAACGAATGCCCCAGGCCACCCACAAAGTGAGATGATTAATGATTCTGATGTGATCAATAGAATAAATTGATGTGCAGGTATTCCTTATGATTGCACACTAGAAAAACTGTATTCAAAATCACATTTAACCTACCTGTTTAGTACAAACAGAAACATCACCTAGTTGTTTTTCTCTTTAATTCCTCTTTGCCCTGGGGAAAGTGAGACAAACAGCAATTTACCAGAATTTTAGTTGGAGGTTACTTATTCTTCCTTTCCCAGAAGATTTTTCCCATTATTCACATGTTTTTAAATATGCCTAACAAACAATGTTTCCATTCGTTTAGAAATACTAACAACTGTTATCACTAACAGTTATCCTGGATTTTAGAGCTAGGGATTTTAGAGCTGAGTGTGCGCTATCAGATTGTAGGATACGTTTTTTTCCTGCTGGTTCTAGAATCACTTTCTACGTGGTCGTTCCTCTTTTCATGGACTATGAAGTTCATTTGAGCAAGTCTTTGAGGAAAACTAATTGCACAGATCCCTAAAGAACCCTTTCATGTCTCTATATTTGTGATTGGCTTGCGGTTTTTTTGTCTCTATTGCCAGAAGCTGTTAAAGAAAAAAGTCTTACACAGTAAAAAGAAGATTAAAGACAGCCCAGCACTGTAACTCTAACAGATGCCAATGCCTTTTAAAGATATCAAAAGTATCAACAATTTCTAATCTAAATATACAGAAATCCTAAATATAAATTGGAAAGTAAAAATTAAAATATTCATAAATCTAGTTCTTAAAAAAAATTAAATACTGATATTGTAAACACTAAGGCATTGTTTTCCTGCATTCTGAAGTTGAATTCTTATTAAAAGTGATCTGTTCAAGTGACAGAATGAAGAAAGAAGAATACATTTTCATTATGATCTACTTTAACCTTATGAAAAATAAATTACAGTGTCCACAGACACAGATTCTTTTCTGCATTCTGGCTATAGCATTCACAGTCCAATAGTCAACACAAGTTGCAATTCTACTTTTTATTTTCAATGGGACAAAACCACCCAAAAATTCAGCAAGGTAAAAATAATGAAAAAATCCATGTGAAAAGCATGTGAGTATTTTTATGTTCAATCTTTGGTTTTATGTTCCATGAGTGGAACTAACACAGACATTTTGCTTGCTATTTTAGTAGACACAAAACAGGACATCTACAAAAGCTTAGCAGACCTATAGAAATACAAATTTGAAAAGAAAAAAGAAAACATACATCTGGGGCAGAAAATTAGCTAATTCTACCAATCAAAAAATTATGAAATCTCAATGGAGTTTATGAGAGGATAAAGGTCAGCCTTGGACAGTAGGTGTGTACATGTTGAATATTAATTTGCATACATTTAAAGAAATAAGACATTCACCAGTAACATTCTGATTGCCTAGAAATTATTATTGTTCTTAAAACAACACCGGTGGGAGAAATTATATGGGTTTAATGTTAAAATATTTGAAGATATATAGAAATAACATATAGACATACTTCTTAACATCTAGGTGTGTTTTCCTGTTGAATTGCTTGAAAGATCCTGTGTTATTGTCTGTTTTCTCCTTAGAAATGGTATGAGCAAAAATATTGCTGCCATGTATATTTCTGCTGGTGGAATAAGTCTCCAAATGTGATTAAAATCCACAGTCCCTCTTATTGCATACTTTGACTTCTCCAGTACAAAAATGGGAGAAAGTTCAAGAATTCATAGAATGGTTTGAGATGGAAGAGACCTTAAAGATCACCAAGTTCCAACTCCCCTGTCCAACCTGCCACAGGCAGGGACACCTCCCACTAGAGCGGGTTGCTCAAAGCCCCATCCAGCCTGGCCTTGAACACTTCCAGGGATGGGGCGTCCACAACTTCTCTGGGCAACCTGTTCCAGTGTCTCACCACCCTCACAGTAGAGAATTTCTTTCTAATATCTAATCTAAATCTCCCTTTTTTTCAATTTAAAACCATTTCCCCTCATTCTATCACTACATTCCCTGATAAAGAGTTCCTCCATGTACTTCCCAAAATCCTTCCTTTCTTTATAGGTCCAAATTGAGTTCTTACTAATTAAAATGACAACTAGCCATGAAAAGTGATGTCAATTTTCTGTTTTGGAAGCTTTTAACAGTAAAACAGTTATATCCTTCATTGTTACAAACATCCAGTTGTCTTTGAGAGTAGTTAACTACTTGACTTTAAAAACATGATGTTACAAGAGGTTCTACAGCTACAGTAAGAGTTACTATCTTTTGACATTTTTTTAATTCATAGTTCTTTGTTCATATTAAACTCTCATTAAACATCTTTTTCTTCTCATTAAACTTCCAAAGTGTTTACATACAGGAAAATGAAATATACTGTTCTGCCTCCTGTATATAGTTTGTTGCTATTATGAGCAAATTGTCAGGAAACCCAATGACAGATGCTTAGAATTAAAAAAACCACAAGAGCCCCTGCTCAAAACAGTTTATAATCCCACTGTAATTGATAAGAATTATTTTATCTGATTTAAAACTTCTCCAGCTTCAAAAACACCCTCAGACTTTTCTGTGTTCCTTTTTGTGCGATTTTCCCTCCATTTTCTCATCATTCTCTCCACCCTTCTCTGAACACCCTGAAATGCTGTAAAATCATTTCTGAAAAGAGGTGATCAGAGCTAAATAACTAGTATTGTGGAAGGAGGCAAATCACTGGGTTGTATAATCACACAACCACATTCCATTCTGAATGAGCATTTATAGTTTTCATCCCTTCTTGAAGCTGTATTGAAGGTGCTCCAAAAAATGCCTGTTAGAGGGAAGGCGTATGCAGTGAATTGGTAGAGTCTTTGGGTGCCACACCGGCACCACTTTCCTAATGAAAGCCTTTAATTTTTGAGGTCGATGTGGCTGAATGTAGGTTGCTGACAGAGGTCTGGAAAACCCTCTGGTGTAGCTGCTTTCAGACTTTCACATCCAGCACCCATGTAATTCTAGCAGAAATCACCGTATCACATAGGCCAAAGGAAGCCCATAAAGGGCAGCATAAAAAGCATTTTCTAACACCTCTTGAAAGCCACCCAAAAGCATGGTTCATTTCAGCAGAGTAGACAGAAAGAAAGACTGGTTTATTTCTTTATGACTTTTCCATCAGGAGTATTTTTTACATTATTAAATGTAAAAGAATTTTCTAAAAGTGCCATGCGGCAAGTGTTGTTTGTGTATCTCAGGCACAGCTGGGACTATAAATAAAATTCTGATTCTTATAGTCTTATAATGCTTATAGTATACAAAAAAATTACAATTTCTTCTTACATGTAAGTGATTTTTAATGTATTTTGTTCCACCTCTACAAACTGAGTATCTTTCTGAACCAAGAAAAAAAAAAGAAATATTTAGTCAGATTATGTTTTTTTCAGATGTTCCTATTCCAATTTTTTGTATGTTTTTATTCTATTTTACTTTTAATAACAATGGTTCAGACTTAGTCCAGATCTTTGAAGTCCATATGAGACAAAGTTTGTTTTCAAAGCAGGTTGATGAAGGTTTTAATGTACAAAAATCCCTTCTATTATCATACTACTGCTTTTTGCAATTTGTTTCTTCTCTCTGAAATGTCTGGGTTCACTAGCGTGCCTGATACCATGATAGCTACAAATACAGTTCTCTCAATCGCTTAACCTTGCATAAAATCTCAGACTATCCCACTTTCGTTTTGAAGTACAGTCCCTTTGTTCTGTAATGATAGTTACCTTCCATTGGTCACACTTCTCTCTGAGTTAAGTGTTGTTACCCTATTTGAAGTTCATCTTGTCTAATCCTGCAATGATTGCTGGCTGAGCAAACTGAGACTGTTGCCATCATATGAGCCCAATGTGAACTTGTGATCAGGGGAACTGGGAAATGTTACTCCTACAGTATGCCAGTAACCTTTCCAGAAGCAAGTGCAAAAGCTTCTTTGAATGAAAGCTTAAGCTGATGTTTGACTCAAAAAGAGTCAATACACATAATTATTTTATAGCAGATCACTGTTCAGTGTTCATGTATCATTTTTTTACATTGTATGTTATTTGAATCTATATTCTGAGGCAATGGAGGCTAATATATTTTGATGCTGTTTAACACGTTCTGATATTGTGGAATCCAAAGTATGACCAGATTATCATATTGTTTATATATGAGAACTATTATGCATTAATATTATTTCTTATATTGATTATAAAAATCATAACCTAAAGATATAAATTAATAAGTGACACAGGATGGGTACAGTGAAGTGAAAAGCTTAGGAAAAAAAATAATGAGATGCTAAAAATCTAGACATTTCTTTTTTAAGGGAAGGAGAAAGAGATGGGGAAAAATAAGAAAAGGACAGAAAATTCAGTTGTCCAAAAGCTACTAAAAGGAAAGACAGCGGTTTTGAGAAAAGTATTTCTGATTTCTCTTGCTCAGACAAAGGTTGATTTCAGGTGCGGATGTTGCACTTCCATATTGCAATAGAAGCAATTTACACATCTTCTATTCCTGGAAAATGGTTTTCAGGAATTTGCATGATTTGAGCACATGAAGACATTTTGGTATGTAAATCCTTCTCTTTCATGGCTGCAGAACACAAAGGTAGGTTTTCCCCTAAGTTTAGGAGCTTTCTCTGTTTATTTGTTTTTAACACAAATCACAAGGAATATTCATTGAAAGCTGAGAACAGAAATTCAGACTAAATAAGAATAAATAAATTTTTATAAAAGAATAAATAAATTTTTATAAAAGCATTCACTTTGTGCATTTTGATCAGGAAGGAATCAGAAAGGAATCATGGGCATTACAGAGGTAGGTTTTAAGTGTGTGACATACATCAGATATGTCTGTCACTATGCTGATTTTTGCTTTTCACTTAATTTTTATAGACTTCTTAAAACATTTATGTTTGCAGATAGAATAAAGTTAGTGTCAGAAAACTTGGTCTTGCTGCGTATAATTGTGAAACTGGAAAAATGTTCTGTGTATAGCAAAGAAGAGAAACACTGAATTTAAAATTCAAAAAAAAAAAGTAAAAAATGTTTTTATAGTTATGCACAGTGGCAAAACAACCCCAAAGCATACAAAGTTCTGTAACTTTCTTAGGCTACCTACAGGCTCCTGTAGGACATGGCTACAGGACATGCAAGTCTATTGGCTTGTCTTTATACTGTGTGAAAGGGGTCATGAGAGTACCAGAGGAGATGGGCATTAGCAAGGTTGATAGCTGCAACAAACTCAGAGAATCAGACATCATTTAGGGAACGATAAAAAACCTGAAGCTTTTTCCTGTCTTTATTGATGATGATAGTTTTGTATATATTTATCTTCCTAAAAGCAAGTGAATGAAAGAATAATCTAATTGCTAGTTTGTGGTAGGGTTTTTGCTTTGTTCTCTGGATAATTCTGCATAAAAGCTCAAGGCTGTCAGGTCTTTAGTCAATAGTTGTGGAATACCTTGGACAAAACCTCAGTGAACTCAGTCAGAATAGTTACTTATTGATCAGAAAAGGCTAGTCTTTCGAAGCAGGATCTGCGATTGAAATGCCTTGGGTCAATTTGACTATATAAGGCCAGGAAAAAATGGAGACATAGCTCTGCTCAAGATATATTCTTTGTGTTTTGACACAGAAGTGGTATGATGTGTCATAATGTAGATTCAATAAACATGCCCTACTAAATGTTTTCTTAGGGACAAGGAGACTTCTATTACTTTCACTTATAGTTTTCTGATTTAACTGTTCCTTAAGAAATGAAGTTGAAGCCTAATCCCATAAACCAACATCTTTTCCTAAAACTTTCTAAAGATGATGAAAAAGGGCTAATACCTGCCAGTAGATTTCCTATATGCATCCATATGACGTGTGACAGACAGAAATCTGCCAGATTTCCCTTGTTTCCTTCAATGCTCTAAGAAGTCTGCAAAGAAAATCTATTCACAAGCTTTGTGTCAAGCTGTTGAGCAGATGTTCTTTCTGTCTGTACACCTATCAACAGATATATTTGGCTTTTTCTCTCCAGTCATCAGCTAAAAGAAAGATATGCAGTATCTATACTCCTTTTCCTGCCAGCTACTAACCTTCAGCCCTATCCTACTCCTTTACTCCAGGGGAAGATGAGCAAAGACTTAGGATAGTAGCCAAAGGCAATGAATTCCTGGACAGGGACTGAAGTGTCAATACCAATTCAGGGGCGGGGGTTGGGGGGAATGAATGGGAAAAGGACGAAGAACCTATGGATAAACGTACAGAGAAAGAGATACTGAACATGGATAGGACTGAAGAGGTAATGGAGAAAGATTATTTTCAATGCTGGAGAGTATAGGAGACAGAATTTAGGTAACAAGCAATTAGAAGTTACTGAAATAAATATGTAGGGTATAATTATGACCTCAAGAGAAACCTGGATTTTGGACAATTACACTGACAATTACATAAAGCTACCAGTATGGCAGTTGAATGCAATTACATTTCAGTTGTGTGAAAAGTTTGCATTTGCAGGAAGTATTGTTTCTGATCCCAAATCCTTTCAGCCATGAACCCTAGATTTGCAAAAACAGCTTTGTTCTCTCAAATACAGCTGCACCACCTGATTCTTAGGGGTCAGGCTCTGGCAGTGAAATTTACTTTCCTGAAACAGTTTCTTATTCATTGGATGGGGCAAGAATCAGGCTCCTGAGTCTAAGATAAGAACAGTGGGAAGGAAAGGAATTGTGTATCTCATGGGTACAGGCAGGCAGCCCTTTAAAAGTGCGATGCAGAACTATCTAGATTAACTCCGTCCAGAAATGTGGTGCATTTAGAGAAAGAGATGCTGGCAAAGGATGGTTCAAGGAATGCAGCACTGGGGGAGGGACACTTAGAAAATGCTAGTAACAGGAGTATCCTAAAGCATTCTTTCTCAAAGAGTAGAGGATCTGTTTAGGAACCACTTCATGTTCTTGAACTGGAGAGCTCCTGTATAACTAGACATATATGAGGAACACAGTACATTAGAGGAGCGGGGGGAGGATGAAGGGAAGGATGTAGGTGGTGTGAGAAGTGTACTTTTATAATGACATGGTAATTACCAAAAAAGTGGGAGGCCAGTGTTCAGTTCTGTCTTGAGCCTGAGGAGATTCAAAGTCACATCTGCAGCAGCTTTAGATAATTCCTTAATCACTAGGCTGGAGAATAATTAGATGACGTGCATTATACATTATGTAGTGAGGCAGCTTACCGCCATCTATCTCAGTGCTCAGCCCCCAAAAGTAACAGGTTCAGGATTTTTCTTGCTTGTGTTCTCTCTGAACATGAAACTATTCTCCTTTGTATGAAGCAAAAGAATATCTGATAACAATGGATTTAAAGTTACCATTCTCTTACTGATTAAATTACTCAAACAAGTGTAGGAAAGCATCTTGACACTTTTATGATTTTAACTGAATCCCACTGAAGTCAGGGGGATTAATCATGCACTAGAGTGAGGTTTAACAAATAATACTTATCTCTACGGTTTCCAACCAATGGTAGGGAGACTGTACTTTCAGTTGTAAATGGATTAAAATGAAATGCTTTTAGAAATTCAATACTGATTCCTTTTGTGGCAAGCTCAGCCCTCATAAAGTGGTCTCAGGACTTTATTTTTAAGTTAGGAACTCAGTAATGTTTGAGCATTATATGGACAGCTGTTGTTAAGGAGTCACAAAGCCCTGTCAAAACAGCAGTCTTCATCCTCTCTTTTAGACACCATAAATTGAACAGAATTCACTCCTAAAAAGTCCACAGGCAAGACTCTCACAGATGATGTCATTTAAATATCAGTATAGTTGAGGATAGAGCCATGCAACCATTTTCTTGTTTGTCTTCACCCTTTAAAGTGCTCCATTCTATTACTAGCAAAGTGGCTTGCTCTATGACAAGCCATACTTTTGTTTCTACCGTCTCCCCAAATTTACTATTCAAATTACAGGATTTAATTCAATAGGAAGGTATTGGAAAATTTCTACCATCACTAGCTTTGCCTTTCTTATATGGTGTTGATGTGGTAGATGTATGCCATTAGAGGGCTGACAAAATATGATATATTTGAGAGGAAATTAAAATGCCGTAGTTACCATTAGAAACCATTTACCAATTAAATATGAGAATGATTTAGTTATTCCAAAGCATGAATGAAATAGCATGGAGGTGATTTTCAAAAATACTTTAAAAGATCTAAGCAGACAGTCCCTATTAAACACCTCTCTGGAAATTGGGCTTAATTCCCAGAAGACTTTTTTAAAATTCATTTTTAATGTCGTGTCCTCTTCTGGAATGCCAAGTCTTTACCCTTAACCTATTTCTCTCCTGTTGCTTATCACTTAGTTTCATACTATTTTTCCTTCCCAGTCCTCACTTTTAGATTTTTCTTTTGTTGCCCTAGTTCCCACTTCATTCTCACCATCTGCTTACTGCATGTTTTTCTGTTTCTTTAGTCTAAGTAGCTTTTTGCTTTTTGAGAATTTATACCTGGTTCTTCTTTCCTCCTTTCCAATAAGTCTTTGTCTTCTTTTTGTATTTTTGTAATTCCCGTTGCTGCTTCAACCTTACCCTCAACTTTTCATTTCTTCCATTTCTTTGTCTTTTTTGACGCCCTAGCTGTAAATTTTCTTAACACCTTGGAGGCTATAACCTCCCTGGAAACCACCTAAAAGACCATTTAGATCTCTAAATTTATGAGTATATATTTGAAATGCCAGATAATTTGAGCATACTGACATCAGACTGACGGTTATAGCATGGGAAGAGTGAAATATATTGAAATTCTATGCAAAATGCAGGTCCTCCTGTGGGATTTTAATATGTAACCTGCACCTTTTTGGGTTGCAAAATTAACTTTCACCATAGCTTGTCTTCCAGTGACAATACACTGTGTGAAAGAGCTACTAATCTGTCTTTTAAATGAACATTTCAGAAGATTCTACTGTTATATTCTTATTCATTTTTAAATGTACACAAAAGATTTCTGAGATTAAAGTTTTGAGTACACCAACATATAGTTGTGTACATTATATCAGGACCCTGAGCTACATCTCAATAAACTGACACAATGCAGAACTAGGCTGCATACAAGAAACCAATACCGTGTGTTAGGACAAGTTCTTCCTTGGAGTAACTCAAATACATGGAAGTAATTTAGAAATTTCAGTGCCAGCCAGAGGCATTCCTTTTGTTGGCCTCTGGGGATGGGGAGGGGGATTGGGGACTCAAAAACCATTTCTTCATTCTGAACTGTAGATAAGTTAGTTACTTCTCAGATTATTTCCTCACCATCTGCCAATTTTTATTTGGGATTTTCTTATACCTTTCCAACTGACTCATATAATAAGAAACTTCAATATAACTTTTTTCAACCTAACAGAACAAGACATTTTGAGGACACTGATAGCTTTAAACCTGACACTGTACAGAGAGTTCCCCATCAGCTTCCAAGAATCAAGTCTTTTTAAGACAGAAAAATGTTATAATCATGAATTTTGTCATATGCACTCATGGCTTTTACACACCAAATTATCCACATACCCAGTTTGACATATACTCAGGGACACACAACATAGAAGTATTCCAGTAACACGAATCCAAAAAGTTCAAGACCAAACAAATACAGTAACTCTCTGGAATAAGTCTTTTTTGGTAACCATATGAATAAAATAAATAAATAAGTAGACATTAAAATTCTCAGAGAGTGCTTGCAATCTATCAACTGAGACGAAAGTCACAAAGATCCTGCAGTGTCCACCAATAAATTAGAAAAATGTTAGTAATACTGCTATAAGCCATTGCTTCAATCACGTAAAGGCTATGAACATGACTGGATGCATTAATTTGTGGACTTAAGCATGTACATTGTGTTGGGAAATTACAAAAACTACAATATTAGAAGCAGGAGGTATCTAGTTGAATAATTCCCTTGGTGTGTTACTGCAGATCAGAAGAAGACCAGTGTTTGCATTTATGACCAAATGTTTTTTTAAAGATCATATTTCCACCAAATGCATTTCAGGACTGCATTGAAATATAATAGATCCCATTTATGCCAGCAAACAGGAAACAGCATCAGACTTTTCCAAACCAGGAATGGGTTTAGAGCATACAGCTGCAGGCACATCAGGCACAGCAGACACATCTGGCACATCATCATTTGCACAAAAATCCTCTCCTATTTGCACTATCGTTTATAAGCAACCTCTAAATACTATTTTCCCTTTTTTTTCTGCTCAATTATGAGGCCTCTGTATGGTGGGAGGTGAATGTTTCTGTTTTGTGAATCTGTGGCCAAAGGGGTAATCACCTTTAAGATCAGTCTTTGTTTTAGCCAGGAAGAGACTGCATTTGTCAAGTTTGTTATTTGGTGTATTTTACTTGTTAGTGAATTTTATGGAAATTCTTGAGAACTCACCCAGTCAAGGAGGATTTTCACTCCTGTGTGAAAAAAAAAAACCACAACCTTAAAGAGTAAGTCAGCAAAATAAATCAAAAAAAACTGGAACTCTTAGATTGGCTATGGCAGAAGATTGTTCCTGGACAGAGGAAACGTAAGTTTTTCCAGAGAAAATTTGAGTCCAGTCTGTTTAAAGGCTTGATGAGCTCAGTGAAAAGAGCTCCAAATTGAAACTGAGCTCTCACAAAAGCAGCCACTATTACTAATGCAAGTACTAAAACCATTGAAAGTCGAAAAATGATAGATGGAGTTCTAGGCATTATCTTTATGGAAGGCAGATTTGGCAGACAGTCTATGTTTACTTGAAGGGTAATATATAATTTCATCGTGATGTTGATTCCTTCTAAGAATAAAAATAAAGTACAATCTGAATAATTGCCTGTTAATTGAGCTGTCATATATCTAATAGAAGACATTTGCTTGCTTATTTTTAAGTGCATGTGTGGGAAACCTTGGCTCATCCGTGGGATCGGAATGTGAGCCTTAGCATCAGCCTTGGGCAGACACCTGTGTATCCTTGAAGAGTCCTGAGAGTCCGGAGAAGAAGGGAGTAAATAAGATTAAGGACCTGTCAGATAGCCAGCACAGGAAAGTTACTGAAGTTACAGCACAGAACAAAGAAGGAGGAAGTCATCCAATCATGAACTGTTGGACTTTAAGTGAACCAATTATACATGGACACACGTTCATAAGAAAGATATAAAAGAGTTTGTTAAAACAATAAAGTTGGGCTTTAGCATGATCAAATCGGTCTGTGTCTGAGTCCTGCCGCGTGCATGTATCTCTGCAAGCACAAACTTGGGCACATGCCGGTTGGGAAAGCCATGGGAAAATATGAGAGTGCTTGGAACCGAAATACAGTTCACTTTCTATGAGATCTGTAATACAGGGAGGGCAACCACAGAGGCTGAACCAACTATTGACCTGGCAAAAAATATAATGAAGATAGCAAAGTTGCAGAGTGAGTAAATACAGAAAATTTAAAGAAAAAGTATCCGAGAGAGAGGTCCAAATTGAAAGCAGAGGACAGTGACATGGCAAAAATGAAGATATATTCAATCTATTTATAAAAGTACAAAGACTAGAAAAAATATTAACAGTTCATTAAGGCTGGAAGCTAGAGAAAAATAATTTTTAAAAATTAGATAAAAATAATAGAAAAACACAAGCCTATCTGCCAAAACATTTTATATACAGATATCTAAAATACATGGTCAAAGATTGTTCTGCTGAATGGGAACTTGTCATTACAATACATAGGCAACTTTTCATTTAGCTTAAACAGCACCTTAATTTCATCCTCCTTGAAACACACATACGGAATTGGTACTTGGAGATATTAATGGAAGTTTGTGTTTTCATGTTTTTCTGATTACGCTTGTGGAAGCATACATTTTTGTTGTGACCTACACTACTGATCCAAACACTTAATCAGTTGTTGTTGCTTCTTAATGCTCCAAGTTTCAGCAAACAGTTAGGCAAATGATTTCCTAATGATTTCCTGTCATTGTGCAGGTCTGCCTAAAATGCAAATTACTTGACAGTATTTCATTATAGTTGCTTTGACCACATTCCTGATCATGCTCCTTACCTGCTTTTCTGTCAAAGCTGGAGTAAGTCTTGTTTTAAGAGGCATGATCACTTGTGCACAACCTCCCAGATGAGGTATTATGAATATTTTGACTAACAACACCAATATTTTCCTGCTGTATTGGAAATACAGCTTTGAATCCATATTTTTTTCCATGCTACATTCTATAACAGCCTGACATCATTAAATACATTAAGGTCTAAGTTTTCCTCAAGGGAAAGTTCTGAGTGGGCAGCATATGGCTTACCAGTGACATTTCCATCAGAATCCAACTGGAGAGTCTTGTAGTTTTTCATGCAGATTTAATTTCCTTTGCATTTCTACCATGTTCATCATATTCTTCTGATATTTTCTATATAAAAATTATTCCCAACCTCAAGTTAAAAGAAAACGATATCTATATCTTCCCTTCCTGTATGCAACCAGGTTTCTTTTAGGTTCGCTCACTAGCCTCTGCATAAATCCATCTATTACCCATTTAAAAACTTACTTGTTAATGTCAGACCATATAATTTTAAGGATACCTGTGAGGTATTATGTCTTCCTAGGGCAGGTCACCAAAAAAGCACTTTCCTGTTTCTGACCATACATCCCCCACGTGGGAGACATTTTGTTCTCTTTTTTAAAGAGGAAGAGGAGACAGGAAAAATTATTACAGTTGGTTTTTTTTAAAAAAAAATAATAATTCAGTATTATTTTTTGAGTACTAACTCTGAGGGAAATCAAAGGTTCAGCGTATCCTGGGGTAAGTGACTGGAATTAGAGTAGTGTTTACACCTGTTGAAATATAATCAGAGGAAGTGTTACAATAAACTTCTGTCTCCTTTAGGTCATGAAAATTTTGTTTCCAAGATCATGACTTTAGAACAAGTATGTATATGAATATAAATGCACAAAACTAATAAGGAAACCATCCGAATTTCTGGAGTTTATTATTTTTAGATGCTTTCTCACTAGACAAACTATGAATAAGTATATATGAATACAGGAACTATTCAGGAAGAAAGAAATTGATTCTGCACAAGCAGTAATCAAGGCTAGTTATATCTTTTATTTGACTGACATTTGCAGATTTTAGAATGCTTTTCCATCAACACAGATTTTCAGAGGGTTGCACAGAGGATTGTAGGTAGGCTGCGTTTGTAGATGTTCTTACCCGCTTAAATGGAAATGTGATAAAAATGAAAATGAAAACAATGAATGTTCACATAAAAAATATCTTAAAGTTGATTTGTGAAACCTCTTTGAAACCCAGTCCTTCCAAAACTATTGTGATAAACCAGAAGTCTATTACAGACAGTGTAACTGTAGTAGATAGAATGGGAGAAGAACCATTGTGATTATGGATCTCTAAATTTAGGATTTTCAGCTTGGAAGCCAGACTATAGTTTTAAGCATTAGCATTAAGGAGAGTTAAGTATATTTTATGTATTTTTATGGAATGTCAGGTGCCTCTCTGAATATCAAATCACTACTTTTATTTTTTTTTTTCTTTTTTCCCACCCCTCTCATGTAGATGGCTATACGTATGGCACCAAACATCACTTAGTAAGGTTGCTGTTCACCTGTTCATTCTCTGGTGCAAGCATCCTCACACCATGGAAGTCACTGAAGGTACAGAATATTAATGAATTATAAGATATCTTGATATTGTCTACTTATTAAAAATTTGTTCCTGCAGATCTCCCGGAATTAGTGGCATTCATGGTTTCATGAACAAGATCAAGCAATGTGTGGTTTATGTGGAAAGCAGTGTTTGTCTGTGAGGGAAAACAGTAATAGTACAATCACGTAGTGAAATTCTACATCACAGTGTTTTGAAAGCTTCACTTTGCATCAATCAGTAAACTTTTAACCTATACACATTAAGACCTCCATAGTACCATTTTCTGCTCTGTTCAAATGTAGTCTTTTAGACTTGAACCTGCTGGTAGACTATAAAAAGTGGAAGAAGTTTGTTCAAATGGAGTTTTGAAGTGAATACAAACTATCACCTAAAACAGGAATCACCAATGCTTAATTCTGTGGTTGTCTGATGTTATATTTATTTTAGAAAAAAATATACACCTTTATGTTTAAATGTAGGACAAATAATATAATGCTAAGAATACACACTTTTTAGATTTTACAATAGAATACTTTCAACTTATTTAGTTAACTCCACCTCTAAGTAAAGGAAATTAGCTCTCAGTCCCTAAGCTTCAACACAGGGTGATATGGCAAAATAAACTCAAAACACAGTTTGATATTACAAATTACAATGCATAAAGTAGTCAGCTCTGTCTGTCATATTGCTCTGGCTTATTTTTTTCCTTGTCTGCGTCATCATTTTCTTCTCATGGTGAGCCTTTACGACTTAGCCTTTGCGGAGTTTCAACTGAAAACAAAGTGAAAAGAAGAGAAAAATCTCTTTTTTACGGGGTTTGCTTGCACTCCTCCCCAGGAGGCTACACTCCTAGGTTGAGAAATACTTCACCAAAGAACTGGGAATTGAGTATTCTTAATCCACTAGAGCATACAATGACCAACTCTCCAAGGAGCTGTCTTGTTTCCATTGTAGCTTTCTTTTTATTGTGTGAAAATATTTGAGAGTGTGCGTGTGCGTGTGCATGTGTGTGTGTGTATGCGCACCTAAAGAACAAAGCAAAGACAATGTAAGTTTAAAGTCTGGCACAGGAGGAGCTTTAGCTATGTGTGTGGTTCATGTAGATAAATCATTCCCTTTCAGATTATTCATTAAGCTAGCTAGAATTATTCTCTTTGGACTGCTGTATTAATGTGAGCTACAGAATGCAGAAAAAAAACCTAATAGAAATTTTTTCTCTCTTTTTCTTTTTTTCATTACAATGATTAATTAGTATGCAATTACTTTAATGAGAAAGTTAAAATAAAAAATCCTAAAATTAAACATGCAAAGAATGACAATCCTTTATTTTTAGTGCCTTTTTTATAAACCATTCTGTAATATAGCATTTAAAGGAAACTATACAAAAGTAGATTGCACTGTTTTTCATGTTAGTTGTTTTGAATTGCTTTGATCTACCACCCTCATATCTTTTTCAGAACGTGGTATTATTGCTAAAGGTCTGCCACTCAAAGCCTGTTAATCAAACAGGTTTTCAAAATTACTTTTGGTCTGTAAGGGCAGATGACAAATTCAATTATATCTATGGCAGAGCACACACAGGATGTAAGACTGAATTTCAGTGTATAGTGTCATTGCAAAGGAGCAAGTACAATCTATCCTTTTTGCAAGCTAATCATTTGGTACACACAGCTTGCTGGTACCACAGCATTCTCAGCTCCCACTGAGATCAATAGACGTGCAAGGTGGATATCTTCACTCAACATCCCCCCATCGTTCAACATCTTTCCTCCTATCCTTTGCAGATATGTCCCACTGTACCAGAAGGAATCCAGGATTCACAGGTGTTACAAAAAGTAGTAAGCACGAAAGAGCCTGACTCCATATCATGAAGGAACTCATGTGAGTGATGGAAGCTCTGCTTTCCAATTCTTGCTCATAACAAAGTTTCTGTGTCTTTCTACAGGGTAGTTCAACAAAGGCTTTGGGGGTCTGGGAGTCCATGGCACTCAGTTATGGAATCACATACATGATTGCTTCCCCTCCTTGACCCACGAATCTCATTTCTTTCTCCATATTGGTAAAACTGGTGCTTCCCCTAGATCACCACAGCTTTATTCCCCTCTGATATCTATGTGGCAACATCAGTTTGATCCCACTCAGCCCAAGATGATGTCTTGTTAAATATAGCTGGAACCACTCATTTTGAAAAGAATGAATAAGTGAAATGTCTACACCCAAGGTAATTATTTGGTTTATAGCTGTGATCCAAGTATCACAGGGCCTTGTCACTCAGGATTGCAATCTACAGCTAATCACAGGGAAAAAAAAAAGGGATTTCAAACATGTCTTTATATTTTGTGCTTTTGCTAAGCTTATACGTGCCCCATGCACATTATTTTTGCTCTTCTGAACAATATTATATGTGCCAAACTCTCTCCACATATTTCACACAGAACTTGGACTTTGAATAGGTAGTTAAGCACAAAAATGCTTTTGTTTCCTTGGCCTAAGTGAATTAGCCATTGTCAAATAATGGCTTTGGCAGAACAGAAATAACTTATATTACAGCCTAAACCATTGGATTATCCCTTCTCTAGCTATTTGCAGGATGGAACAAATTCAGAGACTATGAATATTGAATGTAAAATACCAATAATTTGTATTATGCAAAAAAATCCTGTTTTGAACTTTAGATGTCAAATTTTCACCCATGATTATTTTTACTCCATTATATACAAAACAATCTTCACATACAAAAAATTAAAAAAGTCTCAAGAGAAAAGATTTTCGTTAAGAATATGAACATGAAACCCAGTTTATTTTGAGGATCTAAGTTCCACAAGTAAGGAATGGACTAAAATTTTTCTCTTAAGGTACCCATCCTTTTGAGGCAATGTCTTCTGAATAAGAAGTCAAATGTAGACCACAGGAAACAAAAATATGGGAGCAGGCTAGTTTCCATTGGGGCTCTTAATTGAGAGAAAAAAAACATTACCCTTGAGCAAGTTATTTGTTCTATCAGAAGTAAAATGTATAGACAAACTTAGACTCACATTTCTCCCCAAAGGTCCTACTAAATTTCTTGTTAAAGATCCTTTTCTTTATAAAATGATAACCATTAAATGGTTGACAGTTAACATGGGTAGTACCTAATAGTATAATGATTGACATCATTATACAAAGAAGAAGAAGAAAAACTTATACTAATGCATTAATGAACATTTGGGTTGCCCAGTGGGAGAATCCTGGCAGAATGGTATGTATCATGTTAAAATTCAAACATGAAAGATGACAAATCTGAGGAAAAAAGTGCAGGCGCTAATACAAAACTGTATACCCTTGTCTTTACTCCATTATTGTAACTTTCAATTCCAGTACCATGAATTGGTCATTAATTCGCATCGTAGCAAGGCACACATTTAATGGTCAGTATAAAGAAATCTACAGCTTCATCAAAGCTCTTAAAAACACGGGTATAGATAACTATGCAGATTAGAATGGTACAAGTAAGGTATTTACACCTGGCTTCTCAGTTAATACATACACTGCTACTTTGAGTAATTTTCATTTTAAAAAATGATTTTACATTATGTAGTCCCCATTCCCCTTTCTAAATTGTATTGTTTCAAAGACATGAAGGTAATAAATAGATTAAAATCTTTAAATTATTTTCTTTTAGGTAAAACAAGGAGAAAACCCAAACTTTAGGTATTCCATTACTGCAGTTAATATCCTTTTAAGAGCCTGTACATAACACATAGGTACAGGAAGCTAACATGGTGTTGCCAAGGCATATTTAATTTTCTTAAAGAGTGTAATAGAAAAAAATACTGAAAGGCTCTCTTAAAAGCAAATGCTTTGGCTTATTATTTTAAGAAGAGGTGCACAGCCTTCATCACACTCTATGAAAAGAGTGATAGCTGTTCATATTAATGTCAGCTAAGATGAATCCTTGACATTTACAAAACTTCTGACTGTGAGTTTCAGAAATAAAGAATTAAAATAAAAACATTACAAGCCTGCAAGATGTCTCAGCATACAACATCATCATAAATACTCATTAGATCAAATGGAAACATAAATAATATTATCCAAAGAAAGCATCACCGGGGTTCTTATTCTTTGATCTTGGTTTCTTAGCTGAAAGCTGTAGAAATTCCACAGCTGTTGCAAAATTTGAACCCAGGAAACAATAATAAAAAATAAATTTTATTCTCCCAATATTTCAGTTACTTATGTATTGACCATCACGGAAAAAAAATAGAAAGGGAATCTGGTTTGTCACATTTTTGTGTTAATCTACCCATTATGAAAGAAAAAATTCATTCAGGAAAATGCAAATTTCTCTAAATAAGCTGGATTCCTTTTACAGTCTGTGAAAGGACCAGACACTTTTGAGGAGCAATTCACTTCAGGTTTTGGACTTCTGCTTTAACATTAAATGAAGTATGCTTTGGGAATGTATGCTTCTTTCAGCTGTCTGAAAAGAAAGCCTAAGTTGGGCAGATGTCTAAAATGAGGTAAAATGAATCCCACACAGAATTTCTATTCTTTGAAATTGTTCCATCAGCTGGTGAAAAATATCAGACTTTTGTCTTTTTTAGCATTTTGGAAAGAATGATATATTTTTAACACTCAATTCAGTTCTGGCTTCTCTGCTTTCACTACTGCATGTATTATTTCATACCAGCAACCCCTTAGTACTTCATTTCATTTTACTCCCCTTGTTATTGATATTTATGCTTCAGATTTGTGCTGAAAACATTGTTGATAACACAAAGATATTTTAGCTGTTGCTGAGCAGTCCTTACACAACATCAAGACCACCTTTGCTTCTCATACCACCCCAACAGTGATTAGCTTGGGGATACAAAAGATGCTGGGAGGGGACACAGCTGGGACAGCTGACCTCAGCTGACTGCAGGGGTACCTCACACCATATGATGTAATATGATGCTCAGCTATAAAAGCTGTGGGAAGAAGAAAGAAAGGGGAGGATGTTTGGAGTTATGGCATTTGCCTTCCCAAATAATTATTACATATGATGGAGCCCTGCTTTCCTGGAGATCAGTAAATATCTGCCTATCATTGGGAAGTAGTGAATTAATTATTTAAATTCTTTTGCTTACACACACAACTTTTGCTTTACCTATTATACTACCTTTATCTCCAACCACAAGGTTTCTCACTTTTACCCTTCCGATTCTCTAGTCCATTCATTTGGTGGAGAATGGGAGAGGGGCTGGGTGCTACTTAGCTACCCACCCACAGTTAATCTATAACAACCACAAACATGTTTTGCTACCCGTTTCCTTCCCCCTGACTCCCCAGAACTCTGAACTGGTGGAAGCATTTATTCTCTCTGAAGAACAGCACAACATACACTAGGGAATGTTACTCACTTACTGTTACTGCTACTCTTAAGGGCCAACATCCTTTAAGAGTTGAAGAAGCCTTATCGGTCTCACCTGTGAGAGCAACAGCCTGAGTAAAAGAAGACTGTTGAAAAGATATCTTCAGAAAAATTACAGTAAAGATAGACAATTTCCTTTACTTGATGAATGTATTATTTCACTAAATTGCTTTAGGGTTTTGGTTTGGTTTTGAGGTGTTTTTATTTAAGTAGAACTCAATATTTTTTATTGTCAAAATAAATCTCAAAAAGTAAATCAAATATAACCTCATGTGAGAGGTGCTGAAGCTGGGTATTCTTTCTGCACCTTGCAAAATACAACTAAGCATTTAATCAAGAAAGAACAGATTTCTTTATGGCAACAATTATGTATTAAGATGTGGGCAACAGATCAGTGATTTTTCTTTCCAGACTATACTCTGCTGTTTCAGTTTTATGAACAAATTTTTTTATTCTTTCATGCTACTTAACCATTAAGAAAGGTATTTCTGTCTTTGTGATATTTCTAACTATCTCCTTTTAGATATGGTAGCTCTAGCAATATATCAGTCCTTCCTGCTTCCATGATCTTCACCTAATTCTAAAATCTAATTATAAATATGACATAATCAGTGTATCTGGAGTCTATGCCAAGATTTAGTGTCCATACTGATTATTTAGCTATTAGCTGCAATTAGTGTCCTTGATTGCTGTGTGAAGTAGTATCTGAGAAGAACAGATGGAGTTTATTGTTATAAGTCTCCAGATGTCTGTAGAGAAACAGGGCAATGCTATTAGCCGGTTGCTCATACTACCATCACCTTCATTCTTGTATGACGTGATTTGGTATGGGAATATCCAACCAAACAAGTAGCTCATGTTTCCAGGCCCTGGAGATGGAATAGTTAATGATATTAAGAAAGGTAGTAGTTTATCTGATCCCGAAAAGTAGCTTGCAACTGATCTATGATATGCATAAAGGGACGATAGAGAAAGAGCCCTTCTAATTAGTAATTTACTCTGTTTCTGTGACACTGAAATATTTTTCCTACAGCAACTTTGTCCAGATGAGTTTTGAGTGCCCTACATGCTCTGGCCTCCACACATTTCTTAGCAGCCATTTTGACAACCTAATCACACTTCATTGTTAGAAAGTTTACACAAATGTTCAAACAAAATATCCCTCCTGAACTTTCATTCTTACCACTTATATCACTGATAACACTTGAAGTAATTCTTGATCTATTGTTGGTGCACATGGCCTCCAAAGGCTTCACATGACAATATCGTCTCTTTTACAAATTGAAAAGCTAATTATATGTATAATGCTCAATGAATGAACTGCTGTTTAATCCCTAAACTTATTTTTCCTTGGAAATCTGGCCAAGAGTCAGTAGTTCGGCAGCAACATCTGCATTAGCTGGTAGAGTGGCACAACATGATTTAACCTGTACTGCAAAACCATTGAAGTTGAGGACCTGATGTTCACACTGGATTTGTTGTAAAGTGTAACTTCAGAATTACTCCAGTTATGCAGACTCAAAACCCTTGAGTTTGAATCCACTTCCTGTCCAGATTTATGTGAAAGAAATCCAGTTGTGTATGCAAACCAAAGATAATGAAATGGGGATGAGAGACATATTTCTTTCAATTCACAATCTAAAAAAGTAATGTAGATGGATCTGGTTCCAAAGTACTTAAATTTGAATTCACAGTGACTGCAATGAAACTATACATCACAAATGAGATAGTACATTTGGTCTATGACTTATTACCTCTGCAACTCAAAGGGCCCTTGTCATGATTCACTGTGGCCACAGGAAAGGCCAATTTCCCATTCAAGTTGCTGTTCAGTATCCCAGGGGCTTTTTCATTTTAGTGTATTGCAAGATTTCCTTTTTATTTAATACTTGCGCTATAGGTTATATATTCTGAAATGTATTCAGTTGCAACTTCTCTTTTCTGAATCTCATATGAGGTGCAATTTTTTTTTAGTAACTGTAAAGATAATTAACCATTGAAACAATGTACCTAGGGCAATGATAAATTCTCTAAAATGTGAAGTTTTAAAATTGAGAATAGATTTATTTCTCAAATAGAAGGCCTTGCTCATCCTAAAGTTGTATAGAAATCACTTGTTAAAATTCTATGGTCCGTGTTATTTAGGAGGTCAGACTAGATGATCATTATAGCTCCTGCTGGTCTTAAAATTTATGGAACCGCGAAACAATTTGATATTTTATGTGCATATTACTAATTCTCAGTCTCTTTCTGTACTATTTCTCTTTCCTTGGAGGTTTTCATAACACCTCCCAAATGAATTTAGTATTATCTCTGAATTTCATTTACATGCTGTAAATTCAGCTGAATATATTGCCATTTATCAGTGCACTGTTTGCAGTCCTTCAGCAAGTTTTCATTCTGTGTGACAGTGTTCATAACCATGCCAATTTGAATTAATTTTGTGAGCAGAATTTCATTTGACACTATATCAAATGTTTTAATAAAAGCTAGATATATCACATCTACTTCATTCCCTTCATCAACTGGTTTTGTCACTTTATCAAAACAGAGCATTCATGTTTGTCTGGAATGATTTATACTTTGCAAAGATATTTCTAATTTTGATCATGGATCACCAAGTGAGAGGTGCTAAAGGGTGTTATAGATGTTTTCTTTACAAACTGAAACCTTTAAAAATGTAAGAGGAGATGAACCTCACACTAATCTGTAAAATTGGAATATATTCATACTTTTATTGCACTCATTTCCCACAGCTGACAAATATACACATTTCTGTGAGTTTCTAAGATACTCAGTAATTGTTATTGTCCACAAATTCAGAGATCTACCTTGATTCAGTTTGTCTAACAAAGTAATATAAGTAATACATACATTTTCTTTAAACTTGTGCACAAATAACATGGGTCTAATGTTGAATGTAGCTGTCTTATGAGAAAATTTTTAGGCATACATTCCATCTTTCATGCCCTTGAATGTATAATACACCACAGGACTCGTGTCTCCATAATTCTCTGCCTATCTCCAAAGGTCTGAGGCTGAGGGTATAAAAACTGTTAGTAAGAATGTATATGTACAAAAAATAAAAATTTTCACAAACCTGCATTCAGAAGATGAGGAAAAAAGAGAAAATTAGGGGAACCATCTGCTAAAAGTTAGACATCTAAGTCTGTACTCTTCATCCATTCACAGTCATAGAGGGCCAGGTCTGAAATACATTAGCTTAGGAGGTTCTTTGTTGAAGACTTTGTTCTTCCTCATTCAGAGTGAAATAAAATCAGATAAAGATGAAGTTCTTAGACCTTTTGTATTCCATGCCAGTGTGCAGGCACATAAAAGTTCTCTCAAAAAGAAGTAGATTTTTGAAATGAAAAGGAATATTATGGAAAACATCTATGGATAACAATTTGTTAAAATATATTTTTGTTTAGTTCTACTCTGGAATTTAAGCATATTTTAACAATAATAATAAAGCCTCCAAAAATGAATTGTTATCAACCGATATATTCATAAAATGGACAGCTCAATAAACAATAATTTTCTTCTAATCACGCATGTGAATATTTGTAAAACCACTGGCTGCTGTCAGCTATGAAATCTTGCAGCTTATTCGCCTATATAACATTTACTACAGAGAGTGTTAGCAGCCTGTCAGGGTGCCAATTATCTGAAATAGTTTGTTGCACAAAGGCACTTCAAAAATTCATTGAGTAGAGTTTGTTAATGGAAATTAATTAACAAAAAGAAATTAAATGTCAGGGTAAAACTAGGTATTACGTCAGCACCCCCTATATTTAGCTGAAATGACTGGCTTCTTCAGCCTTAGAACCAATACAGTATTTTTATTCTTACCTACACTCCCTTACAAGGATACATGCTTCTCATGATATCAAGCTCTTACTTCTTTGCAAGCAGTTTAGAGAGGAAGCTCAATGAAATATGACAGAATGCAAACCAGGTGTCATATTGCACAAAAAACCTGGGGTTCTTTGTTTCTGCTGGGTATAAAGTTTCATGAATAGGTGAAAAAAACTGTTTCATGAAATCTTATTAGTGCGTTCTCCCTGTCCTTTCTCTTTGCCTCCTCCCTGATCAATTGCAATGCTTAAATACACTGTATTTACTTCCTTATTTACTTCATTATGATATAGCAAATGACTCTGCCTTGTGCTGAAATATGAGATTTTATAAATTATCTCATAAATTATGACTTGTCATAGATTGTAAGTCACCACAAGTAAGCTTGTTCCATAATTCAAAAATAAGTGAGCCTATGTTTCACATTTTGGCTTAGGCTGCTGCAGACTATTTTTGAAAGTAAAATAATTGAACTTCTTAAATAGTTTCTTAAGTAAAATAATTGAATGCATGCAAAACTGATCATGCATTTTTTAACTAATAGCTATGTAAGATCATTTTTACATTCTAATAATGTCTTTCAGTTATTTATTTTGCTTTTATTTGAGATGCTCTTGTTATGTCACTCTGACATCTCAACATAGTCTTTTTGCTTCTTTGGCCTTTCTCATCTCTGCCTCGTTTGCTTAGTTCCCTTGGCTGCTTTTGCAACATTTGTTGGTCATGTACCTAATCTTCTGCAGGGCCAGTCCATTCATCAGACTGTTCAGCATGACACATAAAAAATACCCAAGTTAACTAGTGAACTGAATTTTCATTTTCTGTTTCTATTTATAGAACAGCAGTCAAAATAAGAATCTGCTTGGTGCTGAGTTCTTAATCCTTTAATAGCCCAGGCAGTAGATAGAAAATTATCTTTCAGAAGTAATTTTTTCAGTCCAGTTTTTACCTATTTCAGTGAGGTTATTACCATATGTAGGCAGAGTTCTGGAAAATGCATAAGGTGATATTTTTCACATCATAAGTTCCTACCAGGTTCAGACCACTAAATATCCAGGTGAATATTCACTTTGGCTGGATTTTTTTTCTTGGTAATAGAAATGGAAAAAATCTATTGGTTTCAAGGATGCAAGAATAGACCTCATTTTTGTATAATTTAATGAAACAGGAAAACATTCTTAATTTAAAAAATGAAAGGATACACCCCTTACAAGAGCAAATATAAACTGTAATTCCTCACTCCTAATGTCCCCTGGTAAATTTTGGTGCAACATATCTTTCTCCTGTGTTTTCATCCCATGTTTTTCTCAGATGAAAAGGAGCTGAGGGATAAATAAGGGGTTTCAGTTACTGCAATAGGTCCAAGTTTCCTTGGATTTCACAGTTTTAGTATTTAAAATTAGAAATACTTTGTTTGTAATCTTGTATGCTTGGTATGTGTGTGTCTATACAAAAATATACATAGTCCTGTGACAAAATAGCCATCTGGTTTAGGGTTTATTTTTGACATTAGACTAAACTTTCCATCTCAAAATAGATAGCAGTGATTCTTTTCCCACTCTCTTCTACTTCTTTAACAGAAATGTTGAGGGAAAATGTTTTCAAAACAAAAGAAAGACATTAGCATATCTACTCTTCTAAATCCTAGTCTATCTATCTGCATCTATATGCAAACTATAGACAAATAGTCTCAAAATTGGGTGTTTGGTCTGAATGTGCACCCAGCTCTGCAGATATCTGCTCACACTAGCATTCCTCTTCACATATCTGGCACTAGAACTTGCAAGAGGTTTTTGAGTAACAGCAGAGTGGGTTATTTCTGCCATGTCACACCTTCGGGGAAAAAGAAGAAAAAAAGTCCAGAAGAATACTTCTCTGTAAGGGGTAATAATATATGCAGGGCTCATAAGTATCATGGATTCAGTGTGGGAAGAAGGGGAAAGCAAATGATAGGTGCTGAAGAGGTTTATCATTTACATCCTATGGTACTATGTCTTAAAATATATTATTAACAGGTTGTAAACGTTCTGATTATTTTAAAGATATTGGTTATTGTGTCATTTAAAGAAACTATACTATTAAATATAGATTTTACAGAAGAGAATTTGAGATTTACAAGTTTTACAAGGAGACACTCAGCTATAATTTCACTACAAAATACTGGTTGCAAACATTTTTAGACATCTGCAGTATATGAATGTGACCACTTCAACCTTTCACAGTATCATTAAAATTGAGGATCTGTGTGTTCTGCAGAAGGACTACTCCCACTGAGTTGGTTTACATAGAGTTCATCTTAACTGGCATAAGTTCAAGGGAAAAATACAAAAAAATATAAGTAATGCCATACGCACCCACAAATAAGTATGCAGGTTAAAGCTTCTGAATAAGAATGCATCTCGTAGTTTTCTTGATTGCATTTGGCTGTGGGACCTGCTTTGTCGGTTGGTTGATTTTGGAGGTTTTTTTCAAGTTGTTTGATTTTCACCTTGATACAAAAACTGAGCTGAGATAAAGTCTGGTAATTTTTATACTCATAAATCCTTTTTCTGAATTGACTCAATATCTGTACCTTGTATTTTTTTGAGACTTACTTTCCAAACAGCAGTTCATTTTAAATAAAAACTGTGTTTTTTCAGCTAGTTCGCCGGTGTCTTTTCCAAATAACTTCTTAAAGAAGTCCTCAGACCTTCCAGAACCACTTCTGGGAAAGCTTTTCTCAGTAGAGTTTTCCTTTGGGTGTAGTTTGTAGAACTTCCATCTTAGAATCCTTCCTGTAAAAAGTCTTTCCTTTCCTTACACCAAACCTCTTAGTAGATGGCCAATAACTGCGAGTTGATACATTCTCAGAGCTCTTCCTCTAGCCCCACACTATGGAAGTACTTAAGAGATGACAGTCTTGCAACTGTTTAATCAGAGTATACAGGTACCTTAATATCATTTTTGGCATGTGTTTTTGGCAGCCCAGCTAAAATTGCATTATTAGGACTCCCTCTATATATTTACAAGAATCCCAGACTGGATAATTGAGTTAACTGGGAATGGCTGGACTCCTCTGTAATATCTGTGCTCATTTGTGGAAAGATACATTTCCACAGAAATGTATGTGAGTGGAGGGATAAGCTATAGCCTAGTCTAGAAAGGTAACTCACAGAGATGAGCTGAAATGATCCCTCAGTGTAAGGAATAGGTTTGTTAGCAGAAGATAAGGTGGTATAAACAGTGAAGCATACAGGCAACCTGAGGTACCTGTCCTACCTGTTAGACACCTAAACTTCCTTTCTAAAGTGGATTTCGTCCGAGCTGTCTCGGAAACGCTGCACTCAGTCCTGTTAAAAGGTACTTTTTCTTCAGACTCCTGGTCTGCCCAGGGAAGTGGTTGAGGCACCATCCCTGGAGGCATTCAAAAGATGGGTTGACACAGTGCTTAGAGACATGGTTTAGAGGTGTGTTTTTTTGTTTTTGCCAGAGCTAGGTTGATGGTTGGACTAGATGATCTTAAAGGTCCCTTCCAACCTAGACTATTCTATGATTCTATGATTTCCCTGTTCATGTCATGATTGCAGTTAGGAGTGGGAATGCTACTGATCCTCTGACACAGAAGCCAGCAGAGGAAAAAGTAAGTCAAGGTCATCCACGTATTAGCTGGATGAGCAAGGCAAACAGCATAATAAGAAGATTAAGGAGGAGTAAAATTATTTACTCTCCCTTCTGCTCCCTTGCCAAGACAGGGAGAAAAGGAAAGCTGTGAAAGAGTGTCCAGTCTCTTCAGTTCATTCCTGGGACAGAGCTGCTGTGTGCTGCCTCTCCTCTCCCCTTGCGACCCCTCAGTTTTGGTTGGGCTCAGGATTAGGAGCAAGCCCCTCACAACCAGAGCTTCTATTGGAAACAGAAGTTCCATGTGCTGAGGGTTTATGGGACTGGACCCATAATTTGCTCAATTACTAGTGTAAAGAAAACCATAGGGAACCTGAGTAACAGCAACTCCTGACCAAGCACTTTGCACTTCATCTGAAACCCGGTATGATTTATCAGGATCACACCCCCTCTTTCTCCAGGATCTAAAGCAATTTGTGTAGCTTAAATCAACTATTAAATGTGTAACTAGGAGATAAAATCACAAACCCAGATCTAATTGGTATAGCTTAAATTAAGTTTTACATTTATTGCTGGGAGATAAAATTTGGATAGAATAACTATTACAACAGAATTAAGGAAAAGAAAATAGATATGGCGTGGGACCTACGGTAACTTTTATTTAAAACACATGTCTGATGGAGGCAAGAGTCTGCAAAAACATCTGATACTACTGCATTGTAATCCCCATTTGCCAGTGCAATACTATTCTGGGTAGTGAGGGGAAAATATTAAATCTTAAACACAATGCTGATTTTGGAAAAGATATAAAGACATAAATTATCTATTATATATAAAGATATAAAGTTCATTGACAATGCATGCAGCTTATGTGTACAGAATATGATTAGAATTAGTCTCCCAAGGAAGACTTTTTTTAACAGCAAGTTTTTTATAAAGATTTAAAAGATACAGTCTAATAAATGCAAAACAACAGATAAACTGGTGAAGATAATTACTTTACAGAATGCTATCATCCAAGGAGACTGAAAGTAAAAAGAAAATAAAACAAGAAATTCCAACTTAAAACAGTGTAGTTTGTTTTTATGTCCAGTATAATAGATATTGCCCTAGGTTTTTCATGTTCTCATTCTCAATGTTTCCTTTTTATTTCCTTCTACAATTTTATAATAAAAAATATTCAGTCATATATGTGTATCAGGTATTCCTGTTGAAAAGTTCAACAATTGTCTTCAAGAGATGTGATATGTTAGTTTTAGAATTAGAAAATAATTTAGTTTGGGAGGGACCTCATCTGGTGTAGTGGTGACTGAAAGGAAGGTGTACTTCACAGTTAAATCACATTACTCTGGGCCTTGTCTAGTCAAATAGTTAAAATCTTCAAAGACACAACCTCTCTAAGCAAGCTGTTTGCAACTTGTTCCTCTGCTCGACCAGTGTCACTATGGATTTTTTCCACATATCAAAAAGAAAATTCTTTTGCTGCAGCTTGTGTCCATTGTCTTTCATCCTTTCAGCATGTACTTTTGAGAAGAGTGCCAGGAAATTGTCTTTCTCAGTCCTCCAAAGCTAGGTGAAATAGTGTAAGCTGCAGGAGTCTGAGGAGAAAGGCACAGGAGACAGGCTCAGGCAAAGAAATACACATTCAGAATTTCCCAGCTCTTCACACTAATGAAAACATCTCTTAAATGAGCACTTTAATCTCTGGAAAAAGCAATCTTACTTGCACAGGAAAGTTTGTGCTCAAAAGATCATACAATGAATGCTGACTAAAAATCTCCAGTCTGAGTTGCTCTGTTTAATAAAGATCCTGCCTGTCCAGTGACCTCTCTCACTGTGTATTCTTATCCCCATATTGTCTAACAGAGCTCTAAGTGTTTGCACTTGTACAAATACTATCTGATTCCTGATAGATCCCACTGAAAGTGTGGGATAGTTAATATTTTTTAAATCTCTTGGTTTGGTCTTAATGAACTTTTGCTTTTTCTAGTGCTTCAGGTACTCTCCATTCTGCCATTTCCAGCACAATTTAGGCCAGGAGCTCGAAGGGATTTCCAGAAGACAATTTTAGTGTTAACTTTCTCTCTTTCCACAGAGAGAGGTTTAGATAACAGAATATCCTCCATATGGAATGGAAATATACCGCAGGCAGGTAAAGTCAGCTGAGTTTAAACCTAGTTTTAGGGTTAGCCTTTGCCACCCTTATTTCCATTAAGAGACTTCCAAAAGAGGCTTGTAGGAGGGGAAGATGTTTATCTCCTGAGCTGAGGCAAATAACTACAGCAACTCTTGTTAATGACAGCCCCTCCCAGACAGTTACTGTGTGGCATCTGGAGCAGGTTACTACCAGAAACAAAGAAATAAAACTTGAGTGTTTTGTGTTGTACTCCAAACTTCTGCAACAGTTACTGTTTTTCTCAGAGGACACACAGTTTGTATTGCTTGCGTGGACTTGCTCCAACACAGCTTTACTTGCAATTCAGCTGCTGTGAAAAAATGCAATGCCATTGGTGCTATTGCTTTTCATAGCGCTGAAATTGCATCTTTCAAAAACAGCTTTTAAAGCCACAGTTCTAGGTGAAAGCTTGATTTTTATTGCACTTTTCGTCTCCCTTTAATGTCTCTGCTTGGCAAACATTCACTCCTCCCTAACAGATATCATATTCCAATACAGCCATTACTTATGTCTATGAGGATGATCAGGGGGTTGGAGCACCTCTGCTACAAGGACAGGCTGAGGGAGCTGGGGTTGTTCAGCCTGGAGAAGAGGAGGCTCCAGGAAGACCTAATAGCAGCCTTCCAGTACCTGAAGGGGGCCTACAGGAAGGCTGGGGTGACCCTGTTTACAAAGGCCTGTAGTGACAGGATGAGGGGCAATGGCTTTAAACTGGAGGGGAGTGGATTTAGATTGGAGATTAGGAGAGGGTTCTTTACTGTGAGGGTGGTGGAGCAGTGGAACAGGTTGCCCAGGGAGGTGGTTGAGGCCCCATCCCTGGAGATATTCAAGGTGAGGCTCAATGAGGCCCTGGGCAACCTGGTCTAGTTGGGGGTGTCCCTGCTGACTGCAGGGGGGTCGGACTAGATGACCTTTGGAGGTCTCTTCCGGCCTGGACCTTTCTATGATTCTATGATTCTGTGATTCATCTTCAGGTCCCTGTACCTGTACACAGGTTCCTTAAAATCAGCTGACCCATTTGGTTTAACCTCTACACCTCTTTTCTCAAAAGGCTTGTGACAACAGTCAGTCAAAAGGATTCACTGAAAAGCTTCTTTAAAACAAAATATTATGTATGAACTTCAAATTATGCCCTGTGAAAGTGAGGATTATAAAGAAGATTACATGTACATATACAGTAGTCTATATAAATTTCATTGAACTAAGATTGTTTTCTCTCAGGACTAGAAACAGTGGATGCACTTATTAAAACAAACAAACAAAAAATCCAAACAAACCAAACCATGACATTCCCCCTCCCCCCCCAAAATAAAAATATCTCTTTGTCATTCTCTTTTTCAGCACCTTTGCTGACCATTCATTTCTTTCTAGATCTAGTGTCTTTATCGACCTGATGGCAAATAGGCCAGCTGAAAGGAACAAGTAATACCCCCAGTCACTCTCTACAAATTCTGTTTCAAAGCTGAATACTTTAGCAATAGAACAAGCAATTCACAGATCAAACAGGTCTACTCTAAAATTACATAGACTGTGGCAAAAGAAGCAATTATATACTGATTAGCTGATGCAAGTTAGTACAGTTCTGTTGAATTCAGCAGAGATGTATGCATTTGGCAATATTGCTAAAACCATTTTTTTCCCCTTTGTTAACCACAGAGGTAAAATACACGCTACTTG
This sequence comes from Calidris pugnax, assembly GCF_001431845.1. Classification (NCBI taxonomy): domain Eukaryota; kingdom Metazoa; phylum Chordata; class Aves; order Charadriiformes; family Scolopacidae; genus Calidris; species Calidris pugnax. Next base: position 5,468,009 of record NW_015090859.1, on the reverse strand, counting down.
AGTCAAGGTACTTAATATGCTCCATTTTTAATTTTTCCCCTTTCCTTAATTCTTACTAGCTTGTAAAGCCTTTAATTCAATCTTTGTAACTCTTCTAAAGTACTGCAATACACTGGGATATCACAATATACAGAAAGTAATATTCAGACTTCCTTCACTTGACCAAGGAATGATTCAAGCTGAACTTACATACGCATCTAGGAAATAATATTATTTCAGATGTGTCTGTTCAAAATCTTAAAAAAACAGGCAAATAAAACTAATTATTCTGAGAAATAATTCTGAGTCGTTACATTGCTTTTAGGAATTAATGTTAGGAGATGTAGCCAAGTACTGTTTCATCTCTTTTGCCATAAATATGATCTGTCCTTTGGGTCAACTGTGATCTAATAGGTTACACTGAATATTGGGTTGATTTTTTTTTAAATAATAGTCAACAGTTAATTACTCTTCCACTTTTATTCATGTCAGGAGGAGTTACAGACAAGATACAATTGCAGAATTTTACTAAGAAACCACCTTTATCTTTTTTACATACTTTGAATTTTTATTTGGATTAAACCATTATTTAAACTTTTTTCACCTTCATTTTCTTATTAATACCAAAGCAATTTATAAAGAATTGTTCCCTTACCTTTCTTAACTGTAAAACTAAACAAGTAATAAGAACTTTGTGCAATATTTTTTCTGATTTTCAAGACAAAAAAAATTATCTTAAATTCTGATTGCCTTTAAGACTACTGTGAAAAGTGATTGTGCAATAGGAAATTTAGGAAAACCCTGATAAAATGATAAACTAAGCTAAATAACATGTAGAGATTTAAAGGATAGAAAAGAGGAAAAGCTATCAGAAAAAATTGTAAGAGTGGTCAATTAATATAAAAATTATACAGATGATAATAGAAATTCTGTGGATTAGGCTTTAATGATTAGATACATTAGATAAATGTGGAGGCCTTAATTAACATAAATATTTGCTTACTACATACAAAAGTTTTTAAAATTAGGCATAAAGAAAGTGATCTATTCACTTCTAATAAATAAAAGAAAGAAAAACAAAAATTAAGCACATAAGCATATATCTATAAATTCTAACTTATCTAAGTGTGTAAAGAACTGAGTGATCATAATAAATAGTAGGTAAATTATCTTCAGCTATTGAAAGATTCCATAGGAAGGAATAGTTTCAGGAAATGCTATAGAAGGACTATACTTCAGGACAGAAGTTTCAGCAGAATTAAAACAGGTAATGAGTCAAAGTGAAAAGGGAAAAAAAGTTGAGTACAGGATACTGAGTACAGTCATTATTTTTTTCTTTAACAGTGGGGTAACTTTTCAGGATATAATTTTTCTACTGGGGGAATAAAAAAGAGTGAAAGAAATACTAGGAATGTGACAGAAAGAAAAACCATGGGATGACAGAAAAAAAGAACAATCACAGCCCCTTCCTTCCTCTCACCGGGACCCCAGATATTAACACCCTGAGAATACTGAAAACACAATTAAGAGATTGGAAGTTATCTAAATAGAAGTTTGCTGTTGTATCTAAAAGAAATCTAGAAAAATTCAGAATTCAGCTGTGTCTCCATAGCTCATTGCTTTCATTTTGTACCACTTATCCCTCTTAGTCCTTCAGCACTCCTAAAAACTAACACATTTTATTTTTATCAAGAACTTATAGCTATAACCTCTGACGAAAGAAAACATGATAAGGTATTGCAAAACAGACCTGCCGGTAAAATAAATCCAGCAGACTACTGATTATTAAAGGCTAAAAAAATATTCTTTCCTAATATCTTTTTAGATAGTGATCAAAAAGTTGAGAGTTCTTCTAAAGAGTAAACCTTTCCTTTATTTTTTTAATGACCAGAGGAAAGGAAGGAAGAAGATATTCATTATAATAAAATATTGGAACTAATATTAATCGGAAAAATCAATTATGATGGAAAAATAATAAACTGATATGAAATAAGCAATGAAGAACTAATGGAAATTGTTTGACATATTGATAGGAGAAGCAGCAGATGGGCCTCACAGAATGAGATGCATTTGGATTCTGTTACAGAATTAGATACATTTTATAATAGCATATTTACAAAAGGTATTTTGGTCAAATATTCACTAAATTGTTTCTCAATCCTGATGTATTTCAAATGAATTAAATTAATTTTATTCTATCCACACTGTACACAGAATATGGAAACAATTTGTCCATGTAGTATGATTCACTGATTTGAATCAAGTATTCTTAATTTATCTTTCATAATTCAGCCAGCAGTAATTCAAACTTGCTTGGAACTGAAATTGATTGAAAGATTGTAAACAGGAGTAGAATATTGTGCAAATCGTAAGTTTGAGAAAAAGTCTTCAGCAATGTATTGCTAAGATTTGGGCTGTCTGATTCCAATACAGTTCTAGTGAGCAACTGTTGCCAGAGAGACCCTCTGAAAGGGGGAGACTGAGGCTTATCTGGGGTTTTAATACCCCTTAACCACCATTGCAGTGACACAGTTGACGTGATGAGCAAACACACTTACTCTCGTAGTTTTTAATGATACCAAGTGAACATAAAAATTTCTTCAGTGGTCTATCCTGCCTTTTATTAAAGGACTAATATAAACTTCTTCACAATCTGAATGTAAAGCCAGCTCTTCATCTGTCATAAGTCTGCTATTCTTTTTGATTTTAGCTCAGCTATGCCAATTTATATTAATGGTCTGTTCCTATGAGAGGTAAAACTGAAAGTAAAAATCCACCCCATGAATAAGAATGTGTGAGCATATACATGTATATACACACATTCACATATATAAGTTTATATATACTTAAAGATACAAATATACATGAACAGATAGATATATGTACATGCATTTGAAAGCATCAATCAAAGCAGTTGGAACGTTTAAAGATTTATTTGGGAATCCTAATGAGTACTAGAAAAGAAAACAAGCTCCAAAAGGCTTTACTGGTTTTGCATTATAGATTACTCTTAAACTCCAGTGCTTCTGATACTGTGGAGTCTTCTGTGTGACAGGTACAGCAGATTGATCAGCTATGATGCTTTGACTTCAGAGTGAGTCCGGTACCATAAAACTCTGATTAGCGGATCGCTCAGAAGGGCAACATAAAGAACATATAAACTGAATATACCATGGACTGTTTGATTAGAGATGTAAAGTACAGTGGTGTGCTAAGATGGTAAGAATTTACGTGAAAGCTAAATTAATCAGAGTTGAGCCATACCTCTGCTAGCAAAAGGGACCAAATGGCTAAACATAGGACAAGAGGGTTTGGGCAATTTAGAAGTAGCCTGCAGTTTGTATAACTCTACTGTTGGCAAAAATGCATCTGGAATCTAGGCTTGTAGGCCAGTACATCTGGCCATGATCTGGTACCTGGAATTTTCTGTGGAGGGATGGTGCCTTCAACTGTTCCAGCACGGACTGAAGACAGATTGCTGTTTACTTTGGTATTACTGTATTGCTGAAGAAGGAGAGACGGTGAGACCATTGTACAACTTCTGTATCATCCAGAAAGCAGAGATTTCTGCTTTCAATGTTTCCCTGGAGTTTCAGTGTTTCTCCTCTCAAATGTCCACATAGATACGATGAAGTTTTCTGTTCCTCTGATGTGTTTAACTTCAGAGTTGTTTTTACTCTGAAGCTTTATTTAAGTTACATCATTTTTCCCTAAATATATTTTAGTTTTCTGCTTCAGAATACATTTTGTGTGCATACATAAGTATGCGCCATGATTTTCAGCTGATGTCCAAGATGATTGCTTTTATTTCTCATTTTAAACATTCATTGACATGCAATGATGTTTTTGAAGAATGAACTCTAGTCCTGACCTTTATGCAGGAAGTATAGCTACTACGTGGAAGAAGGTTACTTACAAATAGTCACCAGCCTGGAGTATATAGCACCGGGTTGGGATTTATATCCTGACAGAAGCCTGGGACCAACTGGGACTACTGTGTTCAGGCTTGTTTTTGAAGGTCTGGCGTTTTGACTTTTACTATGTCCTTGTCCTGAGTGGAAAGCTTGTAACTCATGCCTTTGTACTCCTATGAGTGTGCCTAAAAGTTAGACACTGCACTGTGTTATCTTTCCATGTCTAAACCCTTTATTTAATCTAGTATTTACAGTCCTCCCCTACTTCTCCCAGTTGTGCCTTTGAATTAATCTCCCATTTCACAAGAAAAGACTCTGGCTTGTGAGGGGACTTTTTTTGAAAGTAATCATTTTTTTTTTTAGCACTGCAGCTCTTTCAGGGTTACTGGGTACATAAGAGGAAATTTTATTTCATTTATCTTTCTATTTACCCTTTCTTGCTTTAGGAACAACTTTGAGAAAGCTCTTCCTTCTCTCTGTTCAGTGTAAAAATCCATGACAGAAACAAGAAAAATCCCTGCTTACTATATACCAATTCTTTTGCAATTTTCATTATTTTAATCTTGTTATTTAATATTTTCATGTATAAGGTATTACTTGTCACCAGCTCAACTGGCTAGTGTATGTGCTAACATCCAAAAGATAACAAATACTTTCAGGCATTTCTGCAGGATTTCTGGATGTATTTTCAGAATAGTACTAGCAAGCTGCTGAATGTCCAAGTATCCTGGACTAATAGGTACTGTGAATGCACATACTGACTACAACGTACGATGAGCAACTACTCTGGTGTGTCCTGGCACTGAATTTACTGTGCTCACATTGCATGGAAACACAGCTCTGCTCAGGAAATCTTGGGAATAAATCTGGAACATCCACTTAATTTCAAATGTTGGAAAGTATTTCCCAGACTGCATTTTCCTTCTTGTCTAGGCCGAACCCCAGGTCTGACCTAAGTGCTGGGCCCTAAAAGGAATAAACAAAGGTTATGGGACACAATGGATAACATTGCAGAGATACTCTGCTTCACAATTAAGTTCAGCACATTAATCCCAGAATTAATATAGCTACATTGCTTCTGGTGTCTAAACTAACTTGACTAGCTCTGTGCTAGTCTCTGCAGTGTGACATCAATGTGTCCTACATATGGTGAGCTGAAGAAACACATTGTAAGCTTAAAGATTTCTGTTACATTATGAATCCACTGAGAGACAAAAAATGCAGAACCAGATTACTGTTGTATTTGTATTCTTTTCCCCTGAAGTTCTGTCTAGACATATATGAGTACATAATTGCAATTTATAATTACATAGGAAAATATTTAATAACATAAGTCCAAAATTAAGATTACAATAATTAGAAATAAAAGTAGGTGTCACAAGCTTCCTTATTTCAAAACCAACTTCAATTCAACTGCCTACTTTGTCCCTTCCTGCAAATATTTTCCAGAATAAACTATCATTTTCTCAAGGAATTGTCATAATTGTAACATACTGTCCAATAACTTGCCCAGGTATGTCAAGTGCCTGATGAAATTCAGTAATATTTATATGGGAGCTCAAAAAAAACCCCTCAACCAAACCTGCGGGGTCAGAAAAAAAAAACAAACACCTCTGACACTCTTAGACACATATTTTAGTAAGATTTCTACCTTAAGATGAAAATATTTATGTACATTAAGTATTTCAGATAGTATTTATGGAATGTAATTTCCCTTCAGAAAGAAAATTCAGCTGATATGATCTTTATTCATTTCTCATGTTACATGCTGATTTTACACTACTGTATTATGTTGTCTCTTAATTTTTTCTACCATTTCATACTGTGAGTTTTAATGGGTTTTCAGAGCATTCCTTTTTCTTTCCCTGCTAAGCAGAATTTGTATTTACTGAAAAGTTTGCTTATGGGTTTTTCCTTCAGTGTTTCCAGCTGTGTCATAGTTTAGTAAATTATATCAAAGGTCATTAATATTTTTTATTTGTTTGTTATCTGCTCTAAGTCAACAGACATTTAGTTTTAATATTTGTTTTTGAAAGCCTGTTTTCCCTTCTTTATCTCCTGCTGTGTATGTGAGTAACTGAATTATTTTCCAAATGAAAACTATTGAAATAATGGAGGGGGTTTCTTCTACTTTTAGTCTGTCAGTCTGAAAGTATGGTCTGTAACGCTGGCAATATTCTGTGAACTTGAATATTCCCTAATAAATAGCACCAAAATCTTTGACTATCACTAGCTTTTCTTTAACTTTCTATCCAATTGTTTTAAAAAAAGTTATTAAATATGTAGCTTCATGTCTACAAAATAATCTGATACCTTGTGTCTGGGACGTTTGCTGGTGGAAGGTAGGGTCAGAAGGGAAAGGAAGGGAGAAGACATGGAAAAGTTTGCGCAAAAAGTTAGTTCTGTTATGGATAATATAACTTTGTCCTAAATTTTAATTTGTCCACACAAATTTAGGACAAAATTTACTATAGTAAACATTTCTGGGACATGAGATATTAGAAAATAGTTCTTTTTTGGCAGAGGCAAACTAATGTAGAGAGGCAACTAATGTAGAGAACCTTTATGACCTTTTCAGCTCTTGCCTGCTTTTCAATTAAGGAGAACACCCAGATGTTCTCTGCTATTTAAAACTTGGAAAATGATGGAGTTGCTTGGATGGTTTCTTGAAGAGCTCTATTAAAGGTTTGTTTCACTTGATATAATATTTCGTTTTCTCTGAAATAAAAATTAATACGAAGCAATAATTTAACTCTATTCGAATCAACATGTTGTTTTTAAAAAGTAAATATGATCATCAAATAAAATTAAAGATATATCACAGTGAGATTCTTGTTACTTTTACATGTGGCAAAAATGAGGTTTTCCATCTTTAACAGATCCACCACAACCCTTGCCTAAGCATTCTCACTATTAGGAAGCCATTTTCTATCCTCAAAGAACAGTGAAAATTAGAAGATATTCCATGTCTTGAAACTTGTTGCCAATGGAAGTTTTCCTGCTAAGTTCCAAAAGTCCAAACCTGGTCACAATGGAAAAAGGAAAAATAAAAGCTCTTATATGGCAATGATGTCTTTTTCTTATTGACATGGACGTATTTAGAACAATAACTCTTGTAATGAGAGCTTTCTTAATCTATTCTCAATATTCCGAATAATTCAATCCATTTTAAATATTTGATTGTTTTCTTCTCATATAATATTTATGATACCTTTCTCCATAACATTATCAATGCTCTAGATGCCAGTAAACATGAAGTCTTTTTTATTAATCATCTGCCAGTAATACCAATAATACTCCTGCTGCAGACCGATGGGGTCGGACATGTCCTGTGGGAAAGACAACAGCAGCCCCAGTGCAGCACGAGTGCCTGCCTGTCAGAGGAGGAAAGACAACTTTCTCTGCTTCTGGTCTGGTTGCCCATCACTCCTATCTTCACAGGTGGATTTTCGCTTCCTGCCTTGCTTGTGAGGAGCCTGGCAAACTTTCCATTCAAGAGTATTGTTAGACAGGTTAAGCCATGCTAAACTAGAGCCAATTCTGCTCTAAAAGCTGAAGCTGGCTCCTTTTATCTTCTCTCCTGGGATGGGGTCTTCAGGTGTTCAGTTTGTGCAGCAACTGGAGGCACCTGCAATGGAAAGGTAACAGTTAATAGGTGGCAAGGACCTGCCTGCCCAATTGCTTCCTTTAGGTCTGAAAGGCAGATTCCTTGAATGGGTTTGCTTGGCTCAGCTGAGCCCCTTCTGGTGGGATCAGTGCACAAAGTGCCATGGCCAATGTGCATCAGCCGGACTCTGTACTTTTGCAGAGCTGCAGGCCACCAGATGACCCCTTCTGAGGGGGGAGACTTTTGTCGTCATGCTGTTTGTGGCCCTGACATACCTCTGCTGTTTCTGCTTCCAGCTGCAGTGCTGGTGATTCATTGCCTGAGGCTCCAGCAAGCCCAGCCACCTACTCCTCAAAGAGTTCCCCCTGGTGCTCAATGAGAAACTCCACCAGCTGCGTCACCTGCACACAGAAAACCATTGGCTTTCACATGGGTGGCTGAAAACAGGTCAGATCTTCTCCCACTCTGCACCCTTGCTTCTGCCCAGAAAGCTGCAGCTGTGCACAGGGCTGCTCTTCACAAAACCTCTTCCTGTCCCCCAGAATTTGCTGAAGAGAGGAGGCAGCCGGGTACCAATTAGCAACAAATCTTGGGTGGGCCTGGAAGGCTGTAGCCAGCAGGTAAACACAACATACCTTCTGTGTTTCCTGCACCAGGATATCCAGGGGGAGCATGTGTTCCTCAGGTGGGCTGAGGTGGTTTGGCCCCATGCAGACGGCAAGCTTGTGGGCAGTCATCCTGCTGGTGGCCACGTTTCTGCTGATGTTATGTAACAGGGCCAGCAAGTGTTTAAAGAGCAGGAGGTTGGCTTTGGGCAACTTGCTGGCCACTCTGAGGGAACAGGAACACAACGTTCATCAAGGAGACACTGTCAGCACAGGTCATCCAGGCTGATCTCATCCAATCCCAGCTGAGAGAAGGCTCCCTGGCCACGCTTGGGCTACAGCAGAGGGACTGCCTTTGCTGAGGTATGGCCTCCTCCCTCCATCCCTGCCCTTCTGGCAAGATTCCCTTCCTGGAGAAGGACCCAATGTCTGTAGGAAGTGCATTTCTGTGTCCCTTTTCCTCATAGCAGCAAGAGGTGGTTGGCATTTGCAAACAGGCCATGGCTTTGCAGGCAAGTCCCAGCCTCTACCAGTACCTGTGCAGCAGACAGGCTGCTCGTCAGACTTAACTCTTTCAGTCCTCATATCTTCCCCTTCCTGCTGGTCTGCAGGGCACTCATCCACTCTGTGTAAAGCTCTGCCTCCAGGAGCTTGGTGGGGATCTTACAGAGGAAGTCCTGCAATGCCAAGGGCTCCGGGTGAGGCTCAGAGCACTCCCACCAGGAGCACAGGCAGCATCCCCAGCACAGGCAGGCCAAAGAGAGCCCCCCTGCTGCCAGAGCCCAATGGCCCAGGCATCTCTGCAGCAGCTGAAGTCCCTTGCCATGCAAATGGCCATGGCAGATACCACCTGTTCATGGACAGGTGCCTGGGTTTTGGCTCCTGCTCTCCCAGGTGCCCATCGGCACCGATAGAGCTGGGGGTTGCTGTGCCGCAGGTCAGCAGACTTTACCTTCATGATGACGGCCAGCAGGAAGCCAGGCTGGCTCTGGATATGGACCTCCACTTCACTGTCAAGGGCCTCCCTGAGCTCCCAGGAGGTGCGCTTGCCAGCCGCCAGGCGGAAGATGCCTTCCGTGGATGGCCCGTGCTCATGCAGGAGATCCAGCAGGTCCTGCAGGGTACAGAGGAGAAGAGTTGCTTGGCTGGAGAGATTTTGGGGCAGGTGAACCAGCCTTAGGGGCAGGAGCAAGTGTGGGCAGCTCTGCAGCTGGGGTAGGATGATGGTGGGTGACATGGGGAGGAGCCCACTCTTTCCCTGAGCCCCACCTGGCATCCCTCTGCTTGGGCCACTGTCTCTCTGGAGAATCCAGAACTATCGGAAGCCCTGGCCATGCCTGCTTACCTGGATTGGCTGGGGCAGGATGCCATCCTCGCTGCAGAGAGCTGCCAAGGGCAGTCCAAAGAGAGCCCCCCTGCTGCCAGAGCCCAATGGCCCAGGTGTCTCTGCAGCAGCTGAAGTCCCTTGCCGTGCAAATGGCCATGGCCGATACTACCTCCTGCAGGTCTTGTCTGCTGCCAAGGGAAAGAGAGCAAAGAGCTGTGGAGGAGAAGTGCCAGGCGAGTGCTCCCGCACCCTCTCAGCACTGTCGCCCCAAGGGCAAAAGCAAGGAAGAGGCATCATTTGGGAGAGAGGGGCCCTGGGGTCTCAGTTCTCTCCAGCCGCAAAGCGATGGTGTCGGACGTGCCCTGTGGGAAAGGCAACAGCAGCCCCAGTGCAGCACAAGTGCCTGCCTGCCAGAGGAGGAAAGAAGAGCCAACCTGTTCCCAACTTCTCCCAACTCACCAGCCGTGTAGCCAAGTCCACCTTGGCTACCAGAGCGGATGGGTGGTGGTCACTGCTTGGGACCAGCCTGCAAGAAATGCTCTCAGCTCAGAGAGCAGCCCCATAGAAGAAAGGGCCCCTGGCAAGCTGCGTCAGCCCCTGGTCATGTGTGAGAGGTGGAGAGGACTGAGGTTGCAGGCCGAGCGATCCTCACCTCTACCTGGCCCTTGGCCAGCCTCTCCAGGCTGCTGGCATGTGTAGTCATCACCTGGGCAAGGGGAAAAGAGCAGAAAGTCAGAAGCCATGCACCTAATGCTGGGCTGAGGCAGGCTCTGGGGGCAGAGAGGAGACAGGAGGGACACTCACAGCCTGGCGGTGCCTCAGCTCCTTCAGCAGGAGCTTGATCGAGGTCAGCTGAGTCATCCGGGCTCCTTCCACTCCTTCTGGTGGCCTGTGCATGGGGAAGGGGCAGAGAAAGAGCAGTGTGAGACCCAAGCCACATTTGAAATAAGGAAAGCAAAGTTTTTTGTGAGCGACCATGGAGTTAAGTCTGAGCATAAAAATGAGACAGTTAGAGATACTACACTGAAATTAGCATGTTTCTGTCCCTCTTTAATACATCAAAGAGAACACAACAGCGAAACACTTCTTACAACTGAGAAAAAAATATTAGATAAGTATCTAGTTCCCATGACTGCTAGCAGCCCATGTTGTTGGGTCCTGTTGGCTTGGCTTGACCCGTGGACACTTAAGTAGAAGGTTCCAATCCAGAGATCTTTTCTTGTTAAAAACACATATTTTGTTCTCCCAAAGGAAGCAGGTAATATATAACATGTAACACTGCCTTGTAACATCAAATTATGTCAAATGAAATTCAGCTTACTAGGATAATATATTTCTCTACTTGATGAGTAACTGTGTCATAACCATACAATAGAATCAAAACAGGCTACTAATAAATAAAATATTATGCTGTGAGTCTTTAACTTCCATTTAAAACCTCACACTTTAGTGTTATGCTAGTCTCCCAGTTTAAAAAAAAATGTATTGCATCAATGAATTATGTAAAAAGATTATTGTAACACTTTCTTAGCAACACTACTCTGAAATTCATCTTGTTTACTGTGCAAATCTATCATACAAATGCATATTACACTCCTAATTTTATACTTCTATTATTATTGTGATAATTTTTGTGCATCAGAATATAATTATGCTCTTATTTACATGCATGTTTAAAATCTATGGTTATTACAAAGGTTTAAATCCTTGCCTCAACTTGAATTGCATAGCCTCTAGTTCATTTATATTTTTGAAAGAATTTAGTTTATAAAGTCTATAGTAAGCTAATATGATAAGCATGGAAAATGAATTTATTCATTCAAGTAGAATTTTCTGCTGAGTTGAGCCCTTTATTTTTCACTGAGTTAACCTTCCATTAAAATAAAACATCTGAAAACCAGCCAGCAATTCCGTAAAGCCATCATCAAATACAGTTAGAGAGCTCAATGCCAGAAAGCTCCAATCAAAACAAAGCAGAAAGCCACAGTTCTGTATTACTTCTTGTTAAACGTCTAATTTTTAAACATTGCAACTGATATTGAAGCAACTTTATAAGTCTGAACATTTTATCACATAAAGATGACCGATACACAACAGCAAGTGCTACATGAAAGGAACATACACGACAGAGATAAAGTTAAAACTTTCCTTTTAAATGTATTTAGCAGCATTGGTATTCTTTATTAAAAGAAAAAAAAAAACAAACAAAAAAAAAAAAACAAACAAAAAAAAACCAAAAAGACAAAAAGATTAACTTGCAAATTAGTAATCCAACAGTAGAAGAGCCAGATTTTATATTTCGCTTTTCCTTTTAAACAGATTGCTTCCAGAGGTCCAGACTCCTCTTAACTAATTCACATATGCAACCTTAACCTTCTTACTTCTGACTTAGTTCTCAGTCTAGTAACTTCTGAGTCTAGTCACCCTAGGAATTTGTGTTGTCCATGGGGAAAAAACAGGTATCTTCAATAAACAGAGATATATATCATCCTCTGGAAGTACTTGCCTCCTTTAGGCGTAAATAAAATCTTTAGGCATACCATATAACTGCCTAAGATTAGCAGAAACCCCCCCCATATTTCTAGTCAAGTTTCTGTGTACCCATGAAGGAGTAATTACTTGTCAATACCAGTTTATTGCTCATAAGATTCATAACCTTAAAGAACCATAAAGAGAAAGCAGTATCCAATGAAATATCTTTTCAGGAAATTCTTCTCCTCATTCTCCTCCTCCTGGATATTAAGGAAAAATAAAATTCCTGTCACAGCAACAAGTGCCTTGGCCAACAAATAAGTTCTCAAAACTCTGCTGAACTCTTACCGAATTCCCCAATGACTATGGATAAGGAAGAGGGAACAGGTTTCAACCCCAGCTGTGCAGGGGTTGGAAGACATTTTCAGAACCACATATGAGAACCAAGGATCTCGATTCTCCAAGAAATTACATTTCAGATACTTGTATACCATTTTAGTCTCTAAATACCGTGGTTTCATGTCTAGTATTACTACATTCCAATGCCCCCCAAAACCTCAAATAACTAAAAGAGGTTTTGTTGTTTCTTTTTTTGGTTGTGGGAAGGGGTACCAGGGGTGTGTGTGTGGAGGGGGTGTATGTCCATATTTCTTGTTCCAGCAGGATCTGAAATTATTTGAACATGCCTCTGAAAGTTCCTAATGAATTGTCCTGGTTCTGCAATAAGATCTTTGCAAAGGCAATGCCTACTGTTCTGCAGAGAGGAGGCCTATAGGCGGAGTTTACTTGTGGGGATCCAGTTTCAGAATCCAGAATTACATTTGAAACCACTAAAAGGTTCAGAAAGATCAGATGGCATTCTGTATTGTTAATGCATTTCTGAATGACAACAGTTTTATGGCTCATCCATTACTCTGTTTTCAAAATACCAAGTTCTCTTTTCCTCCTTGTAACTGTGTTGCAGCCTGTAGATTAGTTAAAACTTGAGCTATAAAAGCTTCGACGTCGCTTAACCTGTTTCCAGGCACTACATTAATACAAATAATAAATAATAATATGGAAAAGCAACAAAGCTGAGTTAGACTGAAGACTTTTAAAATTAATCTGTCTGGCTTTGTAACACTGTGAAGATAAAAGGTATACATTGGTGATCATTGGAAAACAGCTCAGAACTGCTCTTAAAGGCAAAAATAGAAGTATGAAATAAAATGACACTACCTGAAATGGATTAGGGATAACAGAATCACAGAATCTTCTAGGTTGGAAGGGACCTTAAAGATCATCTTGTCCAACCGTCAAGCTAACTGACAAAAATAGACACCCGCACAACAAACAAGAAGCATCACCATCACTAAACCATATTTCCCAGCACTACGTCAACCCATATTTTGAACACCTCCAGGGATGGTGCCTCAACCACCTCCCTGGGCAGCCCATTCCAATGCCTGATAACCCTTTCAGTGAAAAAATTTTTCCTAATATCCAGCCTGAACCTCCCCTGGTGCAACTTGAGGCCATTTCCTCTCCTCCTGCCGCCTGTGACTTGAGAGAAGAGACCGACCCCCACCTCTCTACACCCTCCTTTCAGGTCGTTGTAGAGAGCAATAAGGTCTCCCCTCAGCCTCCTCTTCTCCAGGCTGAATAACCCCAGCTCCCTCAACCTTTCCTTGTAAGACTTGTGCTCCAGACCCCTCACCATCTTTGTTGCCCTTCTCTGGACCCACTCCAGCACCTCTATGTCTTTTTTATGGTAAGGGGCCCAAAACTGGACACAGTACTCAAGGTGGGGCCTCACCAGTGCTGAGTACAGGGGGACGATCACCTCTTGGGCCCTAGTCGCCACGCTGTTCCTGATACAGGCCAGGATGCTGTTGGCTTTCTTGGCCACCTGGGCACACTGCTGGCTCATGTTCAGCTGACAGTCGACCAACACCCCCAGGTCCTTTTCTGCCATGCAGTTCTCCAGCCACTCTGCCCCCAGCCTGTAGCGCTGCATGGGGTTATTGTCACCCAAGTGCAGGACCTGGCACTTGGCCTTCTTGAACCTCATCCTGTTGGTCTCGGCCCATCGATCCAGCCTGTCGAGATCTCTCTGCAGAGCCTCTCTACCCTCCAGCGGGTTGACACTGCCACCCAGCTTGGTGTCGTCTGTGAACTTACTGAGGGTGCACTCGATCCCTTTGTCCAGATCATTGATAAAGGTGTTAAAGAGAATTGGCCCCAATACTAAGCTCTGGGGGACACCACTCGTGACTGGACACCAGCTGGATTTAACTCCATTCACCATCACTCTCTGGGCCCGGACCTCCAGCCAGTTTTTAATCCAGCGGAGGGTATTCCCATCCAAGCCATGGGCAGCCAGTTTCTCCAGGAGGATACCGTGGGAGACTGTATCACAGGCTTTGCTGAAGTCCAGATAAACAACATCCACAGCCTGTCCTGGTAGACAGCAAAATGACTATGAGCAAGCAGTGTGCTCTTGTGGCCATGAAGACCAATGGAATCCTGGGCTGCATAGGGAAGAGTGTGGCTAGTAGGTCGAGGGAAGTCATTCTCCCCCTCTACTCTGCACTGGTGAGGCCACAACTGGAATACTGCATCTGGGCTCCCCAGTTCAAGAGGGACAGGGATCTACTGGAAAGAGTCCAGCAAAGGGCAATGAAGATGATTCAAGGATTGGAGCATCTCCCTTATGAAGAAAGGCTGAGAGAGCTGGGACTCTTTAGTCTGGAGAAGAGAAGGCTGAGGGGAGACCTTATCAATGCTTGTAAGTATCTCAAGGGTGGGTTGAAGGAGGAGGGAGCCAGACTCTTTTCAATGGTTCCCAGTGAGAGGACGAGGGGCAATGGGCACAAGTTGGAACATAAGAGGCTCCACTCAAATATGAGGACAAACTTCTTCACGGTGAGGGTGACAGGGCCCTGGAACAGGCTGCCCAGGGAGGTTGTGGAGTCCCCTTCTTTGGAGATTTTCAAGACCCTCCTGGACGCAGTCCTGAGTAACATGCTCTAACATGCTTTAGGCAATCCTGCTATAGCAGGGGAGTTGGACTAGATGATCTCTATGGTCCCTTCCAACTCTAAAAATTCAGTGAAATTCAGTGAAAGTGTGTCCTTACTATAATGGAAGTGATTTTTAAAACATTCCTAGATGTGCTGAGAGAAACGTGGCAGTGTGATTTCAATATGTCTCACAAGGGATTTTAAACGAGTCCTGATATTGCCAACCACCTGCTTGCAGGTGTGAAAGAACACTGGCCAACCTGGAGACATGTGCATAATCTCTGACCTATAGTTGGCAAAAAAACCCCCTAAAGAAACAGAAAAACAAATAACAGCAACCAATAACAACAACAACAATAAAACAACAAAAAAAACCCAAAACCAAACAAAATAAAAGACCCTGAATTGTAGGGAATGAGGAAGTTGGAGACGCGCTGCCCGGAGAAAGCTCGGCGGATATTCTTGTGTTAGTAGGAAGGAAGCCGTGGGAATAGTACGACAATGTCCTTATATGGTAATATGTGTGTGTGTGTGTGTGTGTGTGTGTGTGTGTGTGAAATGTAGCAAAGCAGTGCGAAATGTAGCAAAGCCAATAGCAATGTAGCAAAGCAGATAGCAGTGTAATGAAGCAGATAGCAATAATTGGCTAGCCTAGGCGCGTGTACACTTCAATGTAGCCAATTGTATTGCTCACAACTGCGCATGGACATTCACCCACAACCTATCTGTGCAGAGAGCACGGCAAGTGATCAAAAGATGGAAACTATATATGCTACAAAAATGGAACATTAAAGGTCTTTGCTTCAGCCTCCGGTGGAGTCCATGCCCTTTGTCGCCGCACCAAATAAGACAAAATAAGAAAATAGGTCTATCCAGAGGAAAAAGACACAGATGAATGCAGACATGCATCATTATTGGCCTGTATACATTTTTGAAGAAACATGCATTACCAAGGACACACAATGCTACAACTGACCCCAGCTCTGTGGGGAAAGAAAATGTTTGTATCAGTACATAAAAGTCTTGACTTTTCCAATCTTTCACAGAATCACAGAATGGTTGAGGTTGGATGGGACCTCTGGAGCTCATCTTGTCCAACCTTCCTGCTCAAGAAGGACTACCTAGAGCCAGTTGACTAGGACTGTGACTAGATGGATTTTAATATCTCTAAGGGAGGAGACTCCACAATCTCCCTGGGCAGCTTGTTCCAGTGTTCAGTCACTCTCATAGTGAAAAAAGGGTTTCCTGACATTCAGAGGGAACCTCCTGTGCTTCAGTTTCTGCCCATTGCTTCTTGGGCACCACTGAAAAGATCCTGGTTCAATCTTTGCACCCTCCTTTCTGATATATATACATTAATAAGATCCTCCCTGAGCCTTCTCTTCTCCAGGCTGAACAGCCCCAGCTCTCTCAGCCTTTCCTGATCTATGAAGTGCTCCAGTCCCTTTCCGCATTGTGTCCACAGGTTAGAGACCTTTTTTTTTTTGTTTGTTAAGAAATGAATATGTTATATGGTCCAAATAGTACTTTAAAGTACTCTTGACCACCTAGATTATTTAGATCGTCAAAATAAAGAAAATCCACTCCAGTAAGCATCTCATACTTGAAAAGAAAAATATCCTTTATATCATGGGTCTCTCAGTTATGAGTTGCAACTCTGTCACCATCTAAGACAGATTTCTTATTTTTATAAAAGAAATAATCTTTTTAATCTGACTTCATGAGGCCTCATAATTTTAAAACATGGTGGCACTCAATGTACATTTAACAGGTACTCCTGTCTTGCAAGTATGGAACAAGGGACAAATGCTGAACTAATCAGAAGTGCAATTCATTCAGAATTGGGGTTCTTTGGAGTGACTACAGTAGCTCAGTTAGGTTTTTTTAATTCCTCCCTCAATAACTACTAGACTTTACACTGATGGTGTGAAATCTCACATCCACTGGTAATATCCCTAATAACTTCAGTAGGGTCATAATTTCATTCATCAGGTTCTAGGTTGGTTTTTTTCCATTTGGGTTTTTTGTTTTGTTTTGTTTCATTTTTTTTCACAGGAGTTGAATTCCACACTTCTCATTTGTTTTATTTGTAGATATTACTTAGCCTTGAAATCAGGAATTTATTGTTAATATCTTCAAAACTGGGAATCCTAAATTACAGGTTAAACTTTTTTAAAACAAGGCTATAAACACTCTCTGCTTCAGTATATTTTTAAAAATTAAGATATAGTATTGCATTCCACTTGGAAAAGTTACTATATGAAAGAAAATTTAGTATGATGACTTTTATTATACACTTGGCACAATAGAGGTTTTGCATAGTCAAGAGATCTTGCATAGTCATGTGGGTTTATATCATGAAAAGCAGTTAATCTGAACTTTCTCTTCTCTTCCTTTCTAAAACTAACTTCAGGGCTTTCACCTTCTTCTGAAATCCTATAATAACAAATTAAAGGAATCAATGGAATATGGTAGTGCATATTTCTCCCTGAGAAATAAGATAAACAACTGTTTAGGTACGGAGCAGGATGTTGGGGAAAAAAGTGATAAAATCAGTTTTAACAAATCTCCCCCTGCCTCCCATCCTACTTAATGCCTAAATATGCAAACTGGCTAATGTAACAGCTTTTGGTACAATATGGCCTTCAAAATACTGCTTATACACTGATCACAAAGGATACTTACACAATTTTTTTTCAGATAAATGAATGTGCCTTGCTTATACAGGCTCCAAGGTGAACCAAAGAAAATGACATGCATAAAGACTAAGCTTCCCAGATGGTCCGTCAACAGTTAATTAAGTGGCAAACACACAAGTGTCTCTGATGCTGCCAACAAAGCTGCCTGCAGAGTCTGCCATGGGCTCAATTTTAGATTGCTGGAGGAAGATCTTCTGCAGATTGGCATCAGTCTCTTGTGATGCTCATCTGAAAAGCAGACAGAGTAAATTTCACAAGCTACATCTGAAAATGAAAACAAGAGTAAGAGAAGTGCTGTCTAACCATATTGCTAATAATGGAATATGAGTTTGTCACGCCTGTGCTGCCAAGGTAAATCCAGACCAGAGCAGTAGTGACCAAAAGGGATTTGGTAGTCTCAGTGTCCATTCATTCCTTGTACTCCTATCAAAAGAAGCTGATATTCTTTCCATCAGACTTGCAGTTAGAGTTGAATGAACATGTGAACTCTGCTACCCACTCATTCCTGAGAGTGAAAGAGCTGTAGGGTTACATGTTAAGTTTTCACCAGTGCAGCCAGCACTGAGAGATGAATCTGCTCTTTAGAGCTGTCAGACAAACACTAATCTGTGCCTTCTCTGTTTCTCTGCTTTTGCAATTTCTATTTTTCATCGACTCCTTCTACCTTCGTTGCCCACCCCTACTTTACCCACACTGTCCTGCAAATTCTTACCCCTCCTGATTCAACCTGTATCCAAAGAAGAAATTATCTGCATTTCTTGAGGGTCCTTCACTGCTAAAAGCGATAGAATAGTTCTCTAATATTTGATATTAAAATAAAGAAAAGCAGGTTTTTGGAGGCTAGAAGTAACCTTTGAATATGTGTTTCAGATAAACTTTAAGTCTTTGCTATATTTATTTTTCCCCTGAAAATATGCCTGCTTTGCCAAGTCATGCAATTCTATTGTCAATAAGAAAGCTGAAAAAATAGATTGCCACACTTCCAAATGTAAATCTACCCAACCTTGGTTAATTTAGTACAATTATCAAATCGGCACTTTGACTCAGATTCATGGATAAAACCAAGAAAAATTGGTTAGGCAAGTGAGAAGATATGTGAATTGGATAGTAAGTGGATTAATGATTCCTCCTTTGAAATTCGTTTCACATAAAAGAGCAGCAATCATGAATATTTTAAGAGCAAGAACTCTTTAGGCTTCTTTAAATATTAATGTAACAAAGAGACAACATTAAATATCAGTTAGGAACATATAATATTTCAACTATTAAAATACGAAACTACAAGAAAACCAAACTAAAAACATTGATATGAAACAGCTTGATATTTCTCATATTTTGCCATTCAATTTCTTGCATATTAAATCAGCTATTAATTATTTTTGTCTATTCTTTCCCCTAGACACTGTTTGTTTCTCAAAGACTTGTTCTATTATGTAATCTAACAGAAATTAGTTGGAAAACCCAGAAAAATACAGAACAGTGAAGATCTGAGACCAAATCACCCTTTCAATTAAGTTGTTATGGAGTTGCTGGAAAAAAGTACAAAACAGGCCTTAATTCTTTCAAAAGAAAAGTAAACCAGATTAAACCACTTAATTTTGGTCATGAATTTTAATGAATCAGTTCAAGACTCAAATATTGTAAAACAGAAAACCATCAGTGATGAGTATTCCCTAAAGCTCTTCAAGGTGTGCAAAATCAGCTGGTGTCCCATTGTAATGGAGTGCAACAAGTACTCAACGAGAGTGCAAATGGACACTGTTGGTTTTGAGTTAGAAAAATATGCTTCCACTCTTTTTACTGTTGCCATGTTTGGGATGTAAACTCATGTAGGCAATGAACATGTTCTCAAGAAAACCACAGTATTGGCTATGATACGAAAAGAAACAAATATGCCACAGAACAACATCAAAAAATAATCTTATTCCACTGAAAGCCCAGTCGTACATGAAGCTTCAGCTGTTCCCAAAAGGCAATCTTTTATACATGGCACTTTTTCAACTTCAACTTAGATGATCCAGGGAAAACTACTTGCTCTATTTACAATGAAAGAGTGAATACTCACAAACCTGGAGCCTATGTTGGCACATCTGTACTTATTTTCCACCTGCAAGTACTGTAGCCAATGTATTCTAGTGATTGCAACCAAAATAAAGTTAAAAATAAAAATCTAACAGGTAAGCCACTGATACTACTAAACACTGTACATCATTCTATGTTTTCTTTTTCTTCCTATTCTTTTACTTCCCTCTGGAACAGGAGGCAATTTAAAGCTAATAACAATTACAGAGCTTGCATATAGATCTACACTCTGTATTTATTTTCTCTAAAGCTAAATCTCACAATTATCACAGTTGGGCAAAAAAGGTAGACCCTTTTTCAAATAAAATATGTTTTTGTCTGATAAAACTTAATTCGAGTAGAATATGATTACCAAAAGAAGTACTGTTAACATACAGGTCGACAGAGGCAATATTCAGGTTGAAATAACTAATACAGGTGTAAAATTTAAACATGCAGAATATCATCTTTTTCAGTTCAGACCATACCACATGTCCAAGCACAAACAATGAATTTGAAAAAACTAAACTAGTACTAATTTCAATATAAATATATTATTTTATTTTATTTTTACTGTTTTTCTTTTATATATATAAATTTAGAAACTATGTTCCAAATAAATGAATGTTAAATACAGCCAGAGAAATAATTTGTTTTGTTTACTTAGTTATGATACTAATATCCTCTGTCTGGGAATGTTGAATTCTTAGGATTATACACCATCCTGTGACTTAGCAGGTCATGCAGCAGGTAACCAGAGAGAATCACTAACCCAGTAGTGAAAACATTCATATGGAGAATAAATTTTAAAAAGAGGAGAAAATTGTACATTGACCAGCCATAAGACTTCATTTGAGAAGCAGTAAGCACCTCTGACTTTCTCTTTTTTGTGTTTTTTTTTTTTTTTTTTTTTCCCACCTGGATTATTGTTCTAGATGGATGAAATACCTTAGTGAGAATTTTTCTTTGTTTCCTTGCTTGCATTTATTTTTTTATGCATCTTTAAATTAAATAGAACATTTTTTTCTAAACAGTCATTTTTCGATGATGTGAAAAATTTTTTTTTTTTTTTTTTTTTTTTTTTTTTTCCCACCTGGATTATTGTTCTAGATGGATGAAATACCTTAGTGAGAATTTTTCTTTGTTTCCTTGCTTGCATTTATTTTTTTATGCATCTTTAAATTAAATAGAACATTTTTTTCTAAACAGTCATTTTTCGATGATGTGAAAAAGTTTGGATCTTATAGATAGTTGATAGGGCTCTTACATAACTATTCAATTCTTAGGAGAATATGTATCTCTGCAATTAATTTTAGAAATTCCTTGAAATCCCCCAGTGGCAATTAAAAATCTCTGAGGCATATGGATGCCTACCAGACTGATTGCTTTCATGTGCTTCATCTTTTCATTTCTCTGTCATACACTTAATTTGCACCTCAAAACCATCAAGGCAGAAATGGTCAGCACAGAGCAGAATTGCAGCTAAGAACCAGCCCTTCGCTCACTACTGAGAATTTCAAACAGGAAGACAATCAGGATGTTTGTAATATTGCTCCTGTTTATGTAGCAACTCATGATTTCGGTATTGTCTTATTGGCTGAACTCATATAAGAGATGGACCCACCACTAGCCCGTGTATAATGCATTCAGCATGTTTCCTGGAATTTCAGAAAATATTGTCAGTGAACTGAGAAGGAATAACTTGTATAGTTCCTTTCAAAAAAAAACCCAGTGCAATCCTGATAAGATATGAGTGATGTGTGCCTATTTGTGCAGCAACGTACAAATGTTAGTAAACTTTTCACTACTGATCTGTACAACATATGGCAAATGAAGCCATTTCTTTGGCTTGCTGCACAGCAGGGCTTTCACAGAGCAATTTGCTTGGCCTGTGCTTGTGCTGGTTGAGAGGGGCAGCAGTGACTTACAGCTGCTGTTCTTTTCCTTCTATATGCTTAGCAGAAAACTTCAAAGGGACCTGTCTGACAAAACTATATATAGAGAGAAAACATAATTTGGAGGAGAAAATGAAGGTAGATGGAAGAGGAATGACATTATTATGGTGGAAAAGGTGAAAGGTAGGAGTTTTGGGAATCTGCTATTAAAAAAAATAATCAAAGTTTTAGAAGCTCAGCCACTCATCTGGATTGCTCCCCCATATGTCAACTGATGGGAGGCTGCCAATATGCTGTAACACTACACAGTTCCCACTCCTCGTTCTGCATCCTAATGCTATCAGCAGGCAAGGAGAATGCTTAGAAGCTGTGTGAGAATACTGTTGCCCTCTCTAAGCTCCTAAGCCACCCCACACACGTCAACTGTTGTTTACCTCACTTTTTGATCCAGACACCTTTGCTGAAACAAATGTTCTCAGGCTCTTGAAATCACTTCAGATATCAGTAACACTATGGAGTTCAGACAAGGGGTTTCTAATAAGATTTTCTTTTCTCCTCATCAAGTTAAATTTATGGTTGAAGAGATATTTGTGATTGCTTTGGACTGAAGACATGGGGATGTGAGGGGTAGGAATCATTGACATTCTTGCCTTAATACAGCTTTGGTTCCCAAATTGGATTCTGAGATGTGTCCTCCTTTGCTTTTATAGAGCTAAAGTTTTTGGTTGTTTTTTTTTTTCTCAGAGGTTATTTTCTTTTTCTTGTGTGCTGCTTAGTGGAAATACATCAAATTCTTAGCAGAGGCAGTCAGTGAATAAAACAAAGGTCTAAATGCTAATATGAATAAAGAAATTTCCATGGTAGCACACACAGGAATGGGTAGAAATTGCTAAGGCATAAAGAAATAAATTATATTTCATTAAAATCTCCCTACTGAACAAATATTACATACAAATATATTTTGAAAAATGTATCAATGTGTATTTTCATTCATGAACAAAGATCTTGAAATACCAGTTTTATATGGTGTATATAAAAAAAAGTATATCTGGAAACACTCTTTATTATACAAAGTCATTTAGTTGCAAAGGAGAATAAGAGTATTGTTTAGGGAATGAACAAGTAAATAAAGAATTTGTTTACTTTCAAAGTCAGCTCTGAAACTGTCCTAGATTTATGTTGGTATCAGATGTACTTACACTCCTTCGTGTTTATTTCTGACATACAGTACAATGCAGTTGAGTAAAGCTCCTTTTAAATGAAAAATTTGCAATGTGAACTGCCAAATTTGTAGTTTATTGATTTATCTATGGAGTACACTGAGGGGATTTTATCTACTGCACTGTGGGTTGAGCAGAAAAATACTTAAGTTGATAAAACTGGCATTCAGATTGTATTTTATGTATTTTTTAATTTTTAGTTTAATATTAAAATATTTATTTATAGATGATCCACTTAGACATTCCCTATCTTGTAATTTCAGTTCCTCTTGTTGTGAGGGAGAAGGAAGAATTAAGAGAAGAAAATAAAAACTTTTTTGTGCTTTTATTAGCTCAGCCTTCTCTTCCTTGCTGTTTCCCAGGGTATTATGAAAAGAAGGATGTCTGACTTGAGAAGAGTGGGAACTGGGACAGACTGGAATGGGAGAGAAAAGAAGATAAGGGTGCAGAGATGGTGACTGGGAATGAGGGTAGGAGGGCCTGGGAATTCAAATCTAGGAAGGAAATTGTGAAGAATATGATGAGATAGTTGCAAAGGGAAGAGAGCCTGCCTCTGCGTAAGGATTTGGGGAGACTGTCAAGATTAGAATGGTGCAACTGGGACTTATGTGCAGAAAGTCTTGAAATAAGTGAATCTGACAATGTGATAGCATGCACAGCGATAAATGAGAGTATATTAGCAAAGACAAGGAAACAGCTTAATCTGAGCAAGTTACAAGCCATCAGCCAAGACAAAGTAATGATCTGTATGTTTGCTCTTTGCTAGTTTTGTCAGGTAAAACATGTAAGTGCATTGAAAAAAAAATAACAGTTTTTAATCTTACTTTGATAATTTTGTATAAAAGTATTTAATTATTAAGAATCAATTCTATGCAATATTCAGATAAAATCGATCTAGATTTTGCCAGAAAAAAAAAAGTTTTATTCTAATTTTTGACAGTTTTACATGTATTTCTGAGTTTCAAGAGGTGAAAATTACACAGTAAAATGGGGAATACATAAAATATGCTTGCTTTCTACTTGCTCAAACTTGTTCTACATATTGTCTATTTCTGAGTGAAACATCAAAACACTTGAATAACAATTAGACTCTTTTGCAATGAGTACCTGTATCTTTTCAACAAAATGTAAAAGCATTTTTATCTTTTTGGTCCTTTTTATTTTAGTTGTGTTATAAGTTTTAATATAAGCTTTACTAAAAGAAAGAGCTTTATAAAAATATGGTTTGAGAAAACCCACAACAATTTATTGTCATTTAGGCAATTATTCTATCATGTGATGACACTTCTCCACCTGGAAAAGGGAATTGGGGAACACAAAGAACCATGAGGGTTGAAATATAAATAGATTTAATGGAATAAGACTAAATAATTAACAATAATACAAAAGAACCAGTATTAATCCTGATACTGATATAAGATATACAAAAATTAGACTCGGCCAATTATATCAGTAGGAAACTGTGCACTCCCAGCAGTGGACAGCAAATGTGGGGCACTGTGTGTGCAACGGCTTTGGGAGGAAAGGAAGGCTTCAGGGGTCTGGCACCAGGGCAAGGAAGTGTCTGGACCACTGCCATCAAGAGAGAGAGAACTTTTCTAATTTATATTGAATGTGAAGTTCATGGTATGAAATAATCCTGTTGCCCAGCCTGGGTCAAATGCCCAGGCCTTGCTTCTCCTCGATCCTGCACCTGACAAAGCTCGAAAACACTAAAACCTTGAAGCCCACAGAGCCTGGCTGACTATAAAGTAAATGTTTTCATGAATTCAGACACTACAGTCTTCTAAAAGTGCAATTTTCCCAGCATTAGAAGAAAAGGTAGTCCTGTGTCTCTCAACCCAGGATGAGGTACTTTTATATTTTTAAAGTCATTGGTCCCAGAAGTGTGTTGTGTAAAATTCGTTTTAAAGAATCTGACTGATCATGAGCTCATTCCAAGAGAATGTCAGCAAGTATGGAGTCCTATTGACTTTAATATAATTGTGAGCTTGAAGTTAAACCTCATATTTGTATACTTGGCAGACTAGATTTAGAATCTTCAAAATATCGTTAAATAAAGGTCAAAATCACTGAAGTACTGACTAACTTTATCGAGGTCACTCAGATATAAACTGAATAAAAAAGTACTTAGTGGAACAGAGGTGTTTGGCTACCATTTTTTTCCCACTAGCTTTTGGATTTGGGCTCAAAAGCAGAAGGCATCACTGGGTTTTCACCCAGTCACATGCATAACACACACAACTAATTTTTTTCTAGACTGCCTAAGTTGCCAACAACAGAACATTCAATCTGGGGCTTCTTTAATTAGTTCTCACTGAACAGTCCTTAAAATGTCTAAATAATATGGGCTTTTCTTGGCATCATCAGCAGATTATTCTCCTTAGTACCTTCCTTTAGCTTTAAAGAATAATTATATAATTAATACATATACAACAGAATAAATGTAATTATAAATAATTATACTTAGTTTTAAAGAATAATTATATATCCCAATAATTATACCAGCATTTTCATTGCTGGTATTTCTTAGTTTTATGTTGCTTTGGTAACTTGGTCAACAAAAAAAGTGATTAACCAGCTAATACAGATCAGACATTGGTTAGCCTGATCCCTGAGGCTTTTTTCCACAGATTATGCAGACAGATACTGTCCAAAAGAACACTATGACAGTAATCAGAGGTGCCTTTTGAGTTAGACACAGAGCGGCAGATATATCAGACCTGTAAACTGAAGAATCAAAAGTTCTAGACTGATCTTCAGTCTAGAAGTCTAGTTCTTGATGAACCTTCATCAATAAATGAAATCAGTGTAATAAAAAAATATAAAAACTATACTTCATTTACAGTATTATGCAGTGCATCCCAAATTTAGGTTTTAAAAAAATTTAGAAACAGTGGATCAAAAATTTAGCTACAGTGGATTAACAGTCAATGGCCAAACAGCCAAAACATCCCACACTGCCCAAGCTGCAGAAGGCAAAGGCAGGGACTTGGGATAATGAGGAACCGCTCACTGTAGGTGAAGACCAGTGAAGAAAAGACCAGAGACCACCTGAGGAACCTAAAGGTGCATGAATCCATGACATCTGATGAGATACAGCCACAGGTCCTGAGAGAACTGGTGGATGAAGTTGTTGAGCCACTAGTCATCATATTTGGGAAGTCATGGCAGTCCAGTGAAGTTTCTGCTGACTGGAAGAAGGGAAAACATAACCTCCATTTTTAAAAAGGGAAAAATGGAAGACGCGGGGAACTACATAACAGTCAGTGTCGCCTCTGTGTTCAGAAAAATCATGGAGCAGATCCTCCTGGAAACTCTGTTAAGGCACATGGAAAATAAGGAGGTGATTGGTGACAACCAACTTGGCTTCACCAAGGGCAAGTCATGCCTGACAAATTTGGTAACCTTTTATGATGGGGTTACAGCATAGGTGGATAAGGGGAGAGAAACTGGCATCACCTACCTGGACTTATGTGAAGTGTATGACACTGTCCTGCACGACATCCTGATCTTTAAATTGGAGAGACATGGATTTGATGGATGAACCACTTGGTGGATAAAAGATTGCAGTCAACGGCAATATCCAAGTGTACAGTGGTGTTCCTCAGGGATTGGTATGGGACTGGTGCTGTTTAACATCTTTGTCAGAGACAGTGATGGACAGTGGGATTCAGTGCACACTTAGCAAGCTGTGTGGTGCAGTCGACATGCTAGAGGGAAAGGATGTCATCTACAGGAACGTTAGCAAGCTTGAGAGGAGGGCCCATGCAAGGTTCTGTACCTGGGTTGGGGCAATCCCAAGCACAGATACAGGCTGGGCGTAGAATTAATTGAGAGCAGACCTGAGGAGAAGTACTTGGGGGTGTTGGTAGATGAGAAGCTCAACATGAGCTGGCAATGTGCACTTGCAGCCCAGAAGGTAAACTGTATCCTAGGCTGCATCAACAGAAGCATAGCCAGCAGGTCAAAGGAGGTAATTCTGCTCCTCGACTCCACTCTTGTGACACCTCACCTGGAATACTGTGTCCAGCTTTGGAATTATGAGAAGCTCAACATGAGCTGGCAATGTGCACTTGCAGCCCAGAAGGTAAACTGTATCCTAGGCTGCATCAACAGAAGCATAGCCAGCAGGTCAAAGGAGGTAATTCTGCTCCTCGACTCCACTCTTGTGACACCTCACCTGGAATACTGTGTCCAGCTTTGGAATTCTCAGTACAAGAAGGACATGGACCTGTTGGACTGAGTCCAGAGGAGGACCACAAAGATGATCGGAAGGCCAGAGCACCTCTCCTATGAAGACAGGCTGAGAGTTGGGGTTGTTCAGCCTGGAGAAGAGAAGGTTCCAGGGAGACATTATAGCCACCTTCCAGTGCCTAAAGGAGTCCTACAGGAAAGATGGGGAGGGACACTTTATCGGGGAGTGTAGTGATAGGACAAAGGGTAACAGTTTTCAGCTGAAAGAGGGGAGCTTTAGATTAGATATTAGGAAGGAATTCTTTAGAGTGGGGCTAGTGAGACACTAGAATAGGTTTCCCAGGGAAGCTGCAGATGCCCAATCCCTGACAGTGTTCAAGACCAAGTTGGATGGGGCTTTGAGCAACCTGGTGTAGTGAAAGGTGTCACTGCCTATGGTGGGGGGGTGGAACTAGATGATCTTTAAAGTCCCTTCCAACCCTTCATTCTATGATAATATACTTGTGGGGCTCTTTTTTTTCCCCTCTCTCTTTTGTATTCAGAATACATTCAGAAAATGACACATCTGAACAGAGGAGCCTTCTCCAGGAATGATACATTTCTTTGCATGGCTGTTCTCCCAGGTAAATTACCTTTAACAGCACTAAAAATGAGAAGAATTGGTTTGACAAGTTGTGAGCATGTAAGCTTGCAAGTGTATTAAGAATCTGATCTACTTACTAGTTCTAAAGGAAATAGGGATTGTTTTCCATTACTTCAAATGGCATATTCCTCAGAAACTATACTTGAAGGAAATATACTGTAATCTCATAAAATGCCTTTTGGTTGGTCCTGAACCAGGGCCTGAAAAAGAATAACTATTCACAGGTGGTACTTCAGGGCAGGATATCAAACCAGGGTCTCAGGCTTGAACTTAGCAAACAGCACTCTGAAATGGGTGGTTTCTACTGAAAGCTAATTCTCAGAAGGCTAGATTTCAGGCAAGATTTTAATTTTCACTTGGAATTATTTGTGCTTCTTTTACAAAGAAACTATTCTCTCATTTCCACAATGATCATAATCTTGTTGCTCGGAAAGTATGAATTTACTAATATTCACATCCCAGGCAGCTGTACCAAGTTCTTTATCCAAGAACTCAGTATAGTAGCCATTTTGGCACCATACCTCATTGACAATAAATAATAAAGCTCATAAACTGAAAAATTCAGATTCATGGTCATAGCATTTGTCAATTTATTCCTCACTCTAAGTGATCATTCAGGTAAAGACTGACAATAAGGTTCATCTTTAGAAAAATATTTGAGTTCAGGAGACTTAAAAGACCATTTAGCATTTGGCTTCAAGATTGCTTTTCACGCTGCATAATTCAAGATCTCACAAAAACATAAATAATGGAAAAGCAATGTCTCCCCAGAAAAATAAAGTACAGATAGATTTCTCCCTGAAAATCTTTTTGTCTGTGTTAGGGTTTGGACTCCTTTGATAAGGTTCAGCCCATGCCCAGGTTTTGGGTTAGGCTTAGGTGTAGGTTTAGGCTTAGGGATAAGGTTAGGAGAGAGACAAAGCCTGTAACTCCATTTGCGGTGAGCTGTCAAGGGGAGGGTTATACTACAGAAAAATTTATCCACTGAGAATATTTTCATGTGGGGTACCCACAGTCAGTGGTGAATCAGCAGACTGCTTTTGCAAGCAAACTGCAGGGCAATGTGCACAAGAGACACCTCCAAATCAGGAAAACAAGGTGGAAGGGGACTTGTTTCTGTGCCTATAAATCAGGAAGTGAATACAGAAAGGACAGCATTAGGGAGGGTGAGCCAGTTGAGAATTCATGGGTGAAGTTTAGGGGGTAGATCAAGGTGGGCAGTATCATTGTGGGTGTCTGCTGCAGACTGCCTGATCTGGAAGAAGTAGAAGAGGGGTCCTTCCGATAACTCAGTTCTCAGACCACGGTCCTCACTGGGGGCTTGAACAACCCTGGTTATTGCCTAAGGCTTATCCCATGCCTAGATTTGGGATTGGGGTTAGGGTTGGGAGAAAGACAAACCCCGTATCTCCTGTTAGTGAGGGACTGCAAAGGAACTGCCAAGAGAATCAGTATGTTGCAGAAGGAACAGTCTCATGCTTCAGCACTCTTTGGGCTGCATAGGGACTGCCAAGGGAACTCTTCACGTCAAGGTGTAATACTACAGCAAGAGTTACAACCCAAAGAGAGACTGAGCATGAAGAACCATTTTTCATGAGTCTCCCAATGGATTCCCAGTGAAAGGGGTAAGCCGCAAAAAGACTTCTTCACTGGGCCGTGGCTGGAGGTCCAGCAATTGAGAATCAGCCATAGTTTTGCTTAGGTTCAAGCCTGTGGTTGGCCAAACATCATACTCCACTTGGTGCATGGCTTCCAAGGGCCTTCTGCAGGATTCTTCCCTCCTTGTTAGGGCGGAAGCTTTCTGAGATAAATTTCAAATTAGTGGCATGAAATGTTAAATAGTTAAGGAAAAATGACAGTCAATAAGGTGCTGGCATAAGCCTTCTGTTATCACCATGCAATTCTGACCAACACAGAAGACACATGGCATACTGCTCTACCAGGATGGGGCAATATTATAAACTCAGCTATAAATGGAATCTGTACTATGTTAATATACTTTTCGCTTAATTTACTACAAGAATCAACCTGCCCTTGGCTGTTTCCTGTTGATAGTAGTTCTTTTTCTCTAATGAATAAATGTTGAGATAAACAGAAGTCATTAGCATGTGTTGAAAGTGTGGAGGATTTCTGATCAGCAGAATCTGAATATATTTTAATGCAATTAACAATTAATAAATGACTTTGGATTAGTGATATGACAAGCAGATTATGAAAAAGTTCATGTAGTCAGTTTTTTGTAGTTAAATAGCTAATAGAAGTGTAGGAGTAGACATGAGATTTTTAAAACCCTATATATGAGACTTACTATGAGAAACTATAAATTGCCAGAGAAAATGGCCATAAGCATTAAAATGTATTGAATACTGTGAAGATGGGGGAGCTGTCCAAGCAGTGGCAGCAACCATTAATCAGGGAGATCTTGCAGTGAGTTAATTTCATCTGCTCAATCGTATTTAAATATCTGGATCTTTAGGGATCCAGAGCTGTATTCAGAACTCCAGTTACAGTCCTAGGAGCGATCTGGGCATTTCTTAACCTAGACACCATAGTATGTGTCCACTATCATCTTAGGTCCCTTAGTGTCTGAAGTAAGAACTTCTTCCTCAAAAGTGTTTAAAAGTTAAATGGGAGCCTTGAGTCGAACTTTTTGTTAGTCTCTATTAACTGTCATTGATATTGGATGGAAATTATTTCTAAGGGATGGGCTTTTTCATTGATACTTTTGTTTTGAGAATCAGGGCTAACCCAGATTCTGACAAAAGTGAGTGGGTTAATTCAAAGAGAGACAAATAACAGCTATGTCCTGAGGTTTAAACATTCCCTCACACATAAATTGTGAAGTCAGAATCACTGTTCATCACATAATAATAACAAATGACATCACCGTCCTGATCCCAAACATTCTGCTTATTTATAAAACAGATATTGCTTGTAGTTCATATTTTTTTTCAGTGGTTGACTTGAAAATATCCTGCGGTCAGGCAAATTAAAAAGCTCAACTTCTCTGAAACTGCTGTAGTTATTCCCAGTAGTAGGAATACAGGATGGGTGGAGTAATGCACAAATTCAGAAGTTACTATGTAATTCCACTTTTCTGCAAAAACAAAGCTAATAGTATCACACTGATATAAAAATATGTAACAAGGAAAAATTATGCTTTCACATTGGCAGAAGGTTCTATATAGTAACTAGGACAAATTTTCTAGCATTTACAGTTTCCATTGTAAAAAAATGAGAACTTGAGGTATTTGTTGACTTAAGTTTTCACTGAAACACTTTTTCTATAAAAAAAGTTCTTAGATGTCCAAGTAGTGCCAAATATTATCGTATAGTAAGCTGCAATATTAAAATATTTTGCCTTCTCTGTAAGAAAATTATTTTTCTATAGCAAGTTTCACATCTTCTGTCAATCACATAGAAAAGCTAGGAAGGCTTTTTTTCCTATATTTATGTGTTTGATAGTTGTCCATACGAACTCCATGGAAAGAACTCACCTGGCTTCAGTCATGCACAGTGATTTTTCCACTGGTAACCATTATTTAAGCACACAATTCTATTTTCAATTTATTTTTAATGCATAGTTACTTGTGCTATCTCTGATTATTTTCTCTCACTAACCACTTAGGTATCCTCAAAAGTTATATAATTGTATTTAATAACAATTAGATCATATCCATATGGCAATCATAATTACATATTGCAGGTAGCTTCCAAATGTGATTCATATATAATACATACCCTGACACTGTGAATGTATCTATCTTAAGCCAAAAATTTGCATTTCACAAAAATTTGAGAGGATACTATTGGAAAAATTTCACAGGACATTACTCATGTCTCTAGTATGACAGGTACCATGGGATATAATCCCTCTCATAAATATGTCGTACTTAAACAAGATTGGAGAGGCTGTGAAAATACAAAGTATGAATGGAAGGGTCCAATTGCCAGTGTATAAACTAATAAATGTGTCTCCATGATGCAACAAATTTCAGACACAGTACAAGATTGTTTATTGGATAAACTGGTTAGATAACCCACAGTTGTATCTTTCAGTATCATTCTTGGTCTTTAGATATTGATTTTGATATTTTGATTCAAGTTGTACCTGCCCCTCAAAAATTTCAGTGTCTCTGGTCACAACACACTCTAAATTGATGTCTTCTCAGCAACCAAAAAAAAAAAAAATCACCCCAACCCCAAAACCTGTATAAAAATATCTAGGAAAGAGAAATTAAATACACTGAGAGTGCTATTTAACAGGAAATAAGTGAAACATTTAAAGGACAAGAGGATTTCATGCAGGTTGTAGGGGTTTTTAAAATGTGAGTAATAGATAGTTAAAATAAAAACATGCTACTGACCAAAGGAATTCTGAAAGAAGGAAAAAGTCACTATGTCTGAAATTCAGCTTTAACAGCTGAATCAGGAATCTTGACAGACGCAGGAAAAATCCTTCAGGTGGAAGATACATACAAATTAAGAAATTTAAAAGAGCATATAAAACGTGACAAGTTACATGTAAGTGTAAATTACAATAATGCTGAGGAAAAAAACCAAGAACTTTGTAAGAATTTTCTAAATCCATAAAAAGTAACTGTTTTAAAATTTGTAGCCCATCAGGAACAGAAACTTACTGCAGAGTAGAGTCAGGTCTTAGTGTGAGTTGTATGAGACTCAGCAAGTATGTGAATAAAGTGACCTGGTACACATATTTGGTTTTTCAGAAAACATTCTAGTCTTCTCAAGATATTAATATATGTTCTGGAAAAATACAGTGAAGAACAGTGATGTTAGAAAATTTTCAGAGGATAGTAGCTGTTCAAGATAACGGAATCTAGAGCTGTTTGCAAGATGTTATATAAAGTTGTGAAGTGAGGTCTGTCACTCCCCAGAGTCTCGATTTTGCAGTTTAATCTTTAGTAGACAATCTGTCATTTAAATTATTTTTTTTTTTTTTTTAAATGGTATTGTAGCTTATCTTCTGTAGACAACTTGCTTCTTTTATAAGATGCAGGAGTAATGACCATATTATTCTTCTGCACAGTAACTTTCCATCAAAACTTAAACACAATGGAGTTTTTCTGTTAGCCAATACACAAAATGCTTTTAAAATAATTTATCAAAGCATGGTGTTAACTTCAACCTTGAACTGCATAGTAAAACTAATAAATGCCAGTGGAGTTTCAAGAGACTATTAAAATATTTTATCCTGGTAAAAAATGTCAGTGAGGTTGGTGAAATTGATCTTTTAGCCTGCAATGAGTGCTCTTACAGAACTCCACTGAAAACACGTTTTAAAATATAAATATCAGCTGTTTCAGTGGTATTAAGTGGGAAGGGTTTCTGTCTATGTAAATCTTCTGTGGTGTCTCATGAGAACTAAAAGGATTTGTTACTGTGTATTTTCGTATTTTCTGCTAGTAATGCAGGTGTCTTGTTAAAAACCTATTTTATTAAGTCTACTTTTGAACAACGGCGCTTTAATCATAGGTAAAATAGCACACAAGTTCTCTTTGCAGTAAGGCTTTCTAGCATTATCTGAATATCCAGTTTACCTGATGGTATTTCATGTTTATCTCTGTCTCTCTAGCACCCCTCTCTTCTTAAAGGTAACTCATGAATATATTATCCAATTTCATTCAAATTTACCAGTCCAACAGTTTTATGAAAGTAATTAGCTAAAAAATATGAATATTTGAGAGGGAGCATTCACTATCATTCCAGTGAGCTATTCATTTGGTTAACCATCAACTGGGTGGCAACACCCAGAACACCAATAAGCATAAGCGTGTTAAAAAGCCAAAGAGACTACATATAGCTCCAAAACAATTGCAGCACTTGCTGCCTTTATCTTGAGTTGCAGGCAAAGTACCAGTAAAATCATAGAATCAGGTTTGATAGAATTTATGTTGGAAAGACCTTTAAGATCATCAAGTCCAACCATAAACTTAACTGCCAACTCCATCACTAAACCATGTCCCTAAGCATGATGTTGCCTCTTCTTATAAATACCTTCAGGGATGGTGACTCAACCACTTCCCTGGGAAGCCTGTTGCAATGCTTGATAAACCTTTCAGTGAAGACATTTTTCCTGATATCCAGTCTAAACCTCCCCTGGCGCAACTTGAGGCCTTTTCCTAGTAGTGAAAGACATGGAAAAAGCTGAGAGTATGATGATGTGAGGACCCAAGGAGCATCAGGGATAAGCTGGAGTAGCAGAGAGCATGGTATTGCAGGGATATGTCCCAGGAAGTTGGAACAACCTGGTTATGCTATAGAACTAAAGGCACCGTGAATAAGCTGTGGGGGGAAAAGTAGATGTCATAACTAAGATTGGTGGGTGGTTGGGAGGGATACCTGGAGTCACAGAACAAATTAATGTAAAACCACTGTTGACAAAACAATTTGTCTTAAATACTGTAATTTGATTTGAACACTCTGTAACAAACAAATTTAGGGAAAAAAAAAAGAAAAAAGCCTGAATTTACTATGATCAAACCAGATGATCATTAACTGAAATGTTTTTTGGCAAATAGAATTTTACAGATTTCTCTAGAAACTCAACACAAGACATAAAATTATGACCTGAAAAATATGACACTGGAAACCACTGAAAAGAGTCTGGCTCCATCATCCTTCAACCCACCCTTTAGATACTTGTAGGCGTAGATAAGGTCTCCCCTCAGCCTTCTCTTCTCCAGGTTAAAGAGCCCCAGCTCTTTGAGCCTTTCCTCATAAGGGAGGTGCTCTAATCCCTTAATCATTTTAGTTGCCCTACACTGGACTCTCTCCAGTAATTCCCTGTCTATTGAACTGGGGAGCCCAGAACTGGATGCAGTATTCCAGTTGTGGCCTCACCAGTGCAGAGTAAAAGGGGAGAATGACCAACCTCGACCTACTGGCCCCATTCTTCCCTATGCAGGCCAGGATTCCATTGACTCTCTTGGCAACAAGGGCACATTGCTGGCTCATGGAAAGTTTGCTATCCACTAGGACTCCCAGATCCTTCTCCTCAGTAGTGGTTTCCGGAAGATTCACCCTTAACTTATATTTGTGCTTGGGTTTTTCCTCCCCAGGTGCAGGACCCTACATTTTCCCTTGTTGAACCTCATTGGGTTCTTCTCTGCCCAGCTCTCCAGCCTGTCCAGGTCATGCTGGATGGCAGCAAAGCCCTCTGGAATGTTGGTCAGCCCTCCCAGTTTGGTATCATCAGCGAACTTGCTGAGGATACACTCTGTCCCCTCGTCCAGGTCATTGATGAATATGTTGAACAGAACTGGGCTGAGTATTGACCCCTGGGGGACACCACTGGTTACAGGCCTCCAACTTGAACCTGCTCCATTAATGACAACCCTCTGAGTTCTGTCACACAGCCAGGACTCAATCCACCTCACATATCATACAGCCCAAAGAAAATTTCTTTGTTTTATTTTTAATTTACCATAGGCTTATGTTCCTTTGTTAGCAGTAACATTAGTCCTTATATATAGTACCTCTACAAATTAACATGATGGACCATATCTGTTCTTTGAAGAAGCACACATCTATGATTTCTGTAGTTACTCAGGTGGATGGAAATTAATGACTTGAATGAAACTGAAATTACCAAGGGCTAACAGAAACACAGGAGATTTTTGGTAGTTTTACAAAGAATTTTTTTAAAAGTCTTACTAAAGATCCCTTTAAAAAAGTGAGAACAAATTAGAATTTCAATGAAAGCCAAGGGGCTTACT
The DNA here is from genome assembly GCF_001431845.1 of Calidris pugnax. NCBI lineage: Eukaryota > Metazoa > Chordata > Aves > Charadriiformes > Scolopacidae > Calidris > Calidris pugnax. Next base: position 5,432,649 of record NW_015090859.1, on the reverse strand, counting down.
TTTACCACGGTATCACATTTTTACCTGCAAGCCTTCCATTGCTTCATTTCTTAATTTGTAGTAAAAGGTGACCAACTATTTAACCATTTGGGATCAAATCAATCTCTACTGTAAATATGCTAACAGGAAATCACCCCAACATAAATACATTTTTCAGAGGAATATAAATACGAGAGTTCTTGTACATAGTAAGCTGGTTATAGTAATGGTTAAGTAATTTTTGAGGGAAAATTGTTCATTTTCAACAACACCAAGAATGGTCTGTTTGAAGTATTTCTGCTTCCTTAGTGTTTTTTTTCCCTTGGAAAAAGTCTTCCATTCAACATGACAGATCCATTAAGCCCCAAATTAAATGTTTGGTCCAGATTTATCCCACAAGCTTTAGAGATATAATATGAAGAGTGAAGGGCTTTTACAGCTGGTTATTTCAGTCAACTAAGGTCTCAATTGCTCTCAGAAGGCAACTTCCTTTCCATCAACTTCAGGATAAGCCTAGAATAATTAGGATCTTAGGATAGGATCCTCAGTTAAGTGCCTACACTTAGCTGGGATGAATCCATGATTTTAGTTTTTTAATCCTCTCTACTTGAGATAAAAAGAGGAAGGGAAGGGAAGGGAAGGGAAGGGAAGGGAAGGGAAGGGAAGGGAGAGTAAATCGCACATTTATATAGAAAAGAAAAATTGTCATATCAACTTTCAGTTCCTTCTGTAGCTGGGAAATTCACCTTGGACATAATTTCCCTAGGCAAATGCGAAAGTTGAGAACTCAACTCTGCCATTTGCTACCTGTGTTTTATCTAGAGCTGAAGAGAATCATTCCAGCATTTGAGGTACATCTCTTCTTCCTCACTTCTGCTTAGAGTTGCTGAGTGATTCTTCTAGGCAACGAAATGGACAAATACCATTCTTTCTGGGTTGCAGTAGCAACTGTAACTATGGCAAAGGGATTTGGATGCTTTTGTTGACAGTTGAAATACTATTCTTGTTCCACCTTTTCAATGTGCTGGCTCTTAACTAAACTATATTGCATCTGGAATACAGTTCTATTAGTTCTTCCTTATAGCGTTCAGTTTTTCCCTCATATAATTAAACATCTGCTAAAGCACTAGCAAGAGCTGAGTTATTCCATTTCAGAATTACTTTAACTTATATCGAGAAGAATGTTCTGCCAAGAGATGGAAAGTCATTTCAGATCCACTGTATTCCAGATGTATCTAAATCAACATATGTCATCTACCAGGTGCCTGTGCTTAAAGTTTTTTTCACTGATTTTAGACAACTCATCAAGACATAAACCTAGCAGGACAACCTTAGTAGGGTGAAAGGTAGGGTGTCTTCAAATGTTTGGGGGGAAAAAAAAAACCCTACAGAGGAATGATGAGTGTCTACCATTTTAACAATAAATACTGTAGAAAAGCAAAAGATTTTTTTCTAATTAGCACTGGAATAGGCTTCCCAACACTGGAATGTGCCCAGGGGGGTGGGGGAGTCTCCTTCTCTGGAGACATTCAAAACCCGCCTGGACACATTCCTGTGAA
>NW_015090859.1:5315776-5430771 GCF_001431845.1 Calidris pugnax | reverse complement strand
AGAACTCTACCCTCCTCAATTCAGGAGCCGCAGCACCATTCACAGGGATGGGAGGCACAAAGGGAACAAATGAGAGGAAGGGAAGGGAAGGGAAGGGAAGGGAAGGGAAGGGAAGGGAAGGGAGAGTAAATCGCACATTTATATAGAAAAGAAAAATTGTCATATCAACTTTCAGTTCCTTCTGTAGCTGGGAAATTCACCTTGGACATAATTTCCCTAGGCAAATGCGAAAGTTGAGAACTCAACTCTGCCATTTGCTACCTGTGTTTTATCTAGAGCTGAAGAGAATCATTCCAGCATTTGAGGTACATCTCTTCTTCCTCACTTCTGCTTAGAGTTGCTGAGTGATTCTTCTAGGCAACGAAATGGACAAATACCATTCTTTCTGGGTTGCAGTAGCAACTGTAACTATGGCAAAGGGATTTGGATGCTTTTGTTGACAGTTGAAATACTATTCTTGTTCCACCTTTTCAATGTGCTGGCTCTTAACTAAACTATATTGCATCTGGAATACAGTTCTATTAGTTCTTCCTTATAGCGTTCAGTTTTTCCCTCATATAATTAAACATCTGCTAAAGCACTAGCAAGAGCTGAGTTATTCCATTTCAGAATTACTTTAACTTATATCGAGAAGAATGTTCTGCCAAGAGATGGAAAGTCATTTCAGATCCACTGTATTCCAGATGTATCTAAATCAACATATGTCATCTACCAGGTGCCTGTGCTTAAAGTTTTTTTCACTGATTTTAGACAACTCATCAAGACATAAACCTAGCAGGACAACCTTAGTAGGGTGAAAGGTAGGGTGTCTTCAAATGTTTGGGGGGAAAAAAAAAAACCCTACAGAGGAATGATGAGTGTCTACCATTTTAACAATAAATACTGTAGAAAAGCAAAAGATTTTTTTCTAATTAGCACTGGAATAGGCTTCCCAACACTGGAATGTGCCCAGGGGGGTGGGGGAGTCTCCTTCTCTGGAGACATTCAAAACCCGCCTGGACACATTCCTGTGAAGCCTTCTCTAGGTCGACCTGCTTTGGCAGAGGGGTTGGACTAGATGATCTCCAGAGGTCCCTTCCAACGCCATATGATTCTGTGATTCTGTAGTTAAAATTGTCAAAATGCAATAGGAAATTGAACTCTCAAATTCAATTTAAACTGTTGCTACATAAATCAGACCATTCTATGGCATGTTGTGACTACTATTCAATGGTAGGGCATTCAGAAGTCCAGAAAACTTTAATAAAATGGGAGAAGTAGACTACCAGATGAATCAAAGTTTTCTCATGGTTTGGAATTCCCTACCCTTCACAAATACTTACACACATTCTTTAACACTTAGAGTACTAGACCTGCAATCGAAAGAGAATCCTTTATTCAGTACGAATAGGATGGTTGGTCTCCTCCTTAGTTTTAGGAAATCAGCTCTGAGTGAGTCAGTTTGATTAGTAATACACAACTGAAAAGGAAGGCTGAATTATATGATTCTTTAATCCTATGTGTTCTTTTCTTAACATAAAGAAATCAATTATACTTTTGTAAACACTACCGTCTATTGCTAAGAACAATGTAACATGAAAGGCATATTAAAATAATTACAATATAATACAATGAAATAAAGAAAAATGGTAATTTTTCTGCTTGATTTTTCTTTACTGTCAGCAGCATCACTAATGCAGGGGAAAAGAAAAAAAGCTTAAAATAAAAACTTCAAAATTTTGAATAAAAACCATTTCAGAATTGCGAGACAAAATCAGGTGTTACACCTCAGAGACGAAGGTTTCCATGAGGCCGAGTGACACTCATTTTACACATCTTCATGATTACATAGAATCATAGAATGGTTAGAGTTGGAAAGGACCTTAAAGATCACTGAGTTCCAACCCCCCCCTGCCATGGGCCCTGACAGCTCCCACTAGACCAGGTGATAGTCTGATAGGGAGAAGCAAAACACAAGGAAAATAAATGACAGACTATGATTATTAGTTCTTACTGAATCAATATGAAAATTCCAACAAATTTTCTCACAGACTAAAGTACAGAAATCTAAGACCAGCAGTTCTTGTAGAAGTTAAGATCAAATCTTTTTTCCTGAATGTCTTTCCTCATTAAAAAACAAACCAAACCAAAACCAAAACCAAACCAAAACAAAAACAAAAACAAAAAAAAACGAAGAAAAGCAACCAGTCCAGAATATTTAATAATTGCATATTATCCACGTTACATGTAATTGCTTGCTCATGCAGAGATGCTGCTTCTGAAGTAGATACCACAGTATTATTTAATGGAACTCCATAGCAATCTATTAGAAAATAAGTAATGGCAAGTATTGCCATGCAGCCTCCTGCATCAAAATTGAACTGAGTTGGATCAGAGTAAATGCAACTGATGTATAATATTTTGCAACTTTTAATATTTCTTCTATTCTCATCATGTATTTTTTTCTTGAGTTTACATCTGCAATTAAAGAGGCACTGTGATGACAGGACACAGTTTAACCAAGGATAAAAGTACAAGAAAAATCATATGCAAAACTAAACAAAAGCTTTTTGAGGTGTTTTGCAGTCATTTTAAAATAAACTTAATTCTCTGTATCTACAGTGTGGTGACCAAAATAACTTAAATTACTTCTCCATTTTTAATGTAAATATTTTTTAGGAATTAAAATAAGGTGATAAAATAAAGTTCATGCAAGTTAAATTCATTAATATGAGAATATTAATGCAGGATCATTTTGCATTCACTCAAGTCTGTTGAAAAATGTTTAATTCTGCTTTGTTTTTGTTAATGTTATTGTTTTTAAAACAAAATTTTAATTTTAATTAAATGACAGAAGCCTCTCAAATAGTTGTCATTAATTAAGGCAGGAAAAGTGCTACCTGGGAAAATTGCAATGCTCAATTAGTACTCTTAGCAAAAATTTATTTTCTTTTAATTAGGTAAAATTAGTAAGCAACAGCTACTTATGTCCTGTTCTTAATGACAAAGGAATAATTTAAAATTATTTCCTCAAATACCTTAAATCATTATACTATTATTCATATTTTTAATTTTGCTAGCCATACACTCATTAAATTTCTTTTTATTTTACATCAACAGCCTATAAAAAACACTATGAACATGCAGATTTGTTAATAAGTCATTTAATTTTTTAATTTGTTTATAAATAATTATACTGAGACATTTTCATGAACTTCAGTGCTTAACTCCAAGCACTTTCCTTCCAATATTTTACAGTGAAGTGATTAAAAGGGATTTCAGGGCTCTGGGACAACTGGTCAAGGGGTCAGGAGCACAGGTGGTGTTTTCTGCTATCCCACCAGACATAGGGATGGACGAAGGGGTAAGTAGGAAGAAGCAACTAATCAACTCATGGTTAAAAGACTGGAGCAAGCAGCAGAACTTTGGCTTCTTTGAACATAAAATGATCTACAGGTCACCAGGGATGCTTACAGCAGATGGGGGAAGCCTAACCCAAAGGGGAAAAAGCACAATGGGACGGGAGTTAGCACAACTTATCAAGAAAGCTTTAAACTAGATTTGAAGGGGGACGGGGTTGGAACCGGGGCTACCAAAGTGGTGCCCAGGAACAGCGCACCAATGATATTAGGTAAATGTGCCAGCCCTTCCGGAAAAATAGTGGGAAGACTAGCCCGGCTGAAGTGCATCTACATGAATGCACGCAGCATGGGCAACAAACAGGAGGAGCTGGAGGCCATCATGCAGGAAGAAAACTACGATTTAGTTGCCATCACAGAAACGTGGTGGGATGACTCGCATAACTGGAGTGCTGCAATTGATGGCTACCAACTTTTCAGAAGGGACAGGCAAGGAAAGAGAGGAGGTGGGGTGGCCCTTTATGTTAAGAACAGTCTTCTATGCCTAGAACTTAGCAATATGCATGATGACAGTGTCGAGTGCCTGTGGATAAGGATCAAGGGGAAGACCAGTAAGGCAGACATTGTGGTGGGAGTTTGTTATAGACCCCCAAACCAGGATATAAAGACTGATGAAGTATTCTATAGGCAGGTGACAGAAGCCTCACGATCACTCTCCCTTGTACTCATGGGGGACTTCAATTTCCCTGATATCTGCTGGCAATATAACACAGCAGAGAGGCAACAGTCCTGGAGATTCTTGGAATGCGTGGAAGACAACTTCCTAACGCAGCTGGTGAGGGAACCGACCAGGGAAAGTGCCCTACTGGACCTGCTGATAGTTAACTCGGAAGGTCTTGTGGGGGATGTAAACGTTGGAGGCCGTCTTGGACAAAGTGATCATGAAATGATAAAATTTTCAATTCTCACTGAAGCAAGGCGGGGGGCCAGCAGGACTGCCACCCTGGACTTCCGAAGGGCAGACTTTGGCCTCTTCAGGAGCATGATTGGGGGTGTCCCTTGGGAGATGGTCCTCGAGGGCAAGGGTGCCCAGGAAAGCTGGTCATTCTTCAAGGAGGCACTCTTAAAGGCGCAAGATAAAGCTATTCCCAAGTCCCTAAAATCAAGCAGGAAGGGAAGAAGACCAGCCTGGCTAAATAGAGAGCTTCGGCTGGAACTCAGGAACAAAAAGAAGGCTTATAATCTTTGGAAAAAGGGCCTGGCAGATAAGGAGAAATACCATGAAGCGGTGAGGATATGCAGGGGGAAAATTAGAAGGGCCAAGGCTCAAGTGGAGCTCAGCTTGGCCACCAATATTAACAATAACAAAAAGGGGTTTTTTCAGTATGTTAACAGCAAGAGAAAGGTGAGGGATAATGTGGGCCCACTGATGGATGAGGTGGGCACCCTAGTAGTGGAAGACACGGAGAAAGCAGAGTTGCTGAATGCCTTCTTTTCTTCAGTCTTCACTGTTAGGACTGCCCCTCATGAATCTGTGGCCTTAGAGGCAAGGGGGATGGTATGGAGAGAGGAAATTTTTCCTCTAGTAGAGGAGGGCCAGGTTCGGGACCACTTGGCCAAACTGGACATTCATAAGTCCATGGGGCCTGATGGGTTGCACCCACGAGTGCTGAGGGAGCTGGCAGACGTTATCGCTGGACCACTCTCGATCATCTTTGAGAAGTCGTGGAGAACAGGAGAGGTGCCTGAGGACTGGAGGAAGGCCAACATCACTCCAGTCTTCAAAAAGGGCAAGAAGGAGGACCCTGGGAACTACAGACCAGTTAGTCTCACCTCTGTCCCTGGGAAGGTGATGGAGAGACTCATACTAGATGTCATCTCCAAACAAGTTGAAGAGTGGGGGGTTATTGGAAGTGGGCAACACGGGTTTACCAAGGGTAAATCATGTATGACCAATCTGATAGCCTTCTATGATGCCATAACCGGTTGGTTGGATGAGGGGAGGGCAGCAGATGTCATCTACCTTGACTTCAGCAAGGCTTTTGACACTGTCTCCCATAACATCCTCATTGGGAAACTGAGGCAGTATGGGCTGGATGAGGGGACAGTGAGGTGGATTGAGAACTGGCTGTGTGACAGGACCCAAAGGGTAATTATTAATGGAGCAGGTTCAAGTTGGAAGCCTGTAACCAGTGGAGTCCCCCAGGGGTCAATACTTGGACCCGTGCTGTTTAATATATTCATCAGTGACCTGGACGAGGGGACAGAGTGTATCCTCAGCAAGTTTGCTGATGATACCAAACTGGGAGGAGTGGCTGACACCCCGGAGGGCTGTGCTGCCATCCAGCGAGACTTGGACAGGCTGGAGGGCTGGGCAAAGAAGAACCTCATGAGGTTCAACAGGGAAAAGTGTAGGGTCCTGCACCTGGGGAAGAAGAATGTCAGGTACCAATACAGGTTAGGGGTGGACCCGCTAGAGGCAACTACTGAAGAGAAAGATCTAGGGGTCCTGGTGGACAGTAAAATGGCAATGAGTAAACAGTGTGCTCTTGCGGCCAGGAAGGCCAATGGTATCTTGGGTTGTATAGGGAAGAGTGTAGCCAGCAGGTCAAGGGAAGTCATTCTCCCCCTCTACTCTGCACTGGTGAGGCCACAACTGGAGTACTGTGTCCAGTTCTGGGCTCCCCAGTTCAAGAGGGACAGGGAACTACTAGAAAGAGTCCAGCGTAGGGCTACAAAGATGATTCAAGGATTGGAGCATCTCCCTTATGAGGAGAGACTGAGAGAGCTGGGACTCTTTAGTCTGGAGAAGAGAAGGCTGAGGGGAGACCTTATCAACGCCTACAAGTATCTCAAGGGAGGGTTGAAGGAGGAGGGAGCCAGACTCTTTTCAGTGGTTCCCACCGAGAGGACGAGGGGCAACGGGCACAAGTTGGAACATAAGAGGTTCCACTCAAATATGAGGAGAAACTTCTTCACGGTGAGGGTGACGGAGCCCTGGAACAGGCTGCCCAGGGAGGTTGTGGAGTCCCCTTCTTTGGAGATTTTCAAAACCCGCCTGGATGCAGTCCTGAGTAACATGCTCTAGCTCTAGGCAATCCTGCTTCAGCAGGGGAGTTGGACTAGATGATCTCTATGGTCCCTTCCAACTCTAGAAATTCAGTGAAATTCAGTGAAATTCAAACAAATAAATAATTAATAAATACCAGATGATGACATTATTCAATGCTGAAAAAATAAGACAGCATTGACAGGAAAAAAAAAGGTCTCTTACATAGGCTAAATAAGAATATATCAGAAGACCATACAGATATGTATCGAAGTCAAATTAACCTACTTTATGAAATTCATGTCTTGTTTTCAATGAATTATATCATATTATATACATAGGCACTTACATATACACTTGGAAGTGCATAAAATACAGCAATGCAAAGCTCTTTTTTGACTACCATAGGCATACAGTTTAATATGTATGATCTACATAGTCATATGGGGTTTTGCTGACAGACTCACTAATTCCAACAGATATAAGATTCTATTGTCTTTGAGGAAAGGTGGATAAAATACCGATAATGTTGATTGCCAAGAACACAGTCAAGAAACTACCAGATTATGCATGACATGATTAATAGATACAGGGCACCTATTTTCTTGGTTTAAGGAAGGCTTTTATTGTGTTACAGGCACTGAATTGTTTTGCTTCACTGAGATTGAAGAACTTTTGCTCATTCCTAGAAACAAAACTTCAGCCACCAGTGGACTTTCAAGGCAAGCTACTCTTTGCATATTTTTTAGAGTTTGCAGGAAGGAGGCCTTAATGATTGTCCTGGTTTGAGGTAAAACAGAACTAATTTTCTGTTCAATAATTTTACTTTTTTAGCTGGGCCTCTTCTAACTAACTAAACTCTGAAATTAACAGCATATTATTCAGAAACTGTTCACTCTCACAGTGATAAGGCCTGATCATACCAAGGAATGGTATGCAGAGAGGCCCTTGCTTATATTTATTGCTATAACAACCAAGGTCAGGCAAATTTGTTATTTGACCCATTGGAGGGTTGGAAGCAGAAAAGCATAGAGGGGTCACACCTGTAGGGAAGAGGGGACAGGACAGGTGACCCAAAACTGACCAACAGGGTATTCCATCCCATCCACATCATGCTCAGTATAAAAGCCGAGGGATCAAAGGGTCAACTCTTTTCCTTCAGTGGCTGACATCCAAGGAGGACCCTGTCTGTTCGTCTGCCTTTGATCCCAATCCTAGTGTTCCTGACTCCAGATCCAGAATCCGGCTCCTGTCCATCACCAAGTCCAGCCTGGGACTTTCCCCTGTGCCTGCTGGTGACGTGATGATCATCCTGGGAGCTTGATATGGTTTTGTATATACTGTATACATTATTTTTTTTAATATTTCCATTTTTTTTTCTTTTCTTCTTCTTCTTCTTATTTTATTATTTATTTACATTTTCATTAAAGCAGTTTAGATTTTTTTCTAAACTCATAATTTTTTTTCCCCCTGTTCCTCTCCTTTCTTTTCCTTAGAGGGGGAGGGAGAAGCCGTCTGTTGTTCTAGTTGGTCGATTCGGTCAAGACCACAACAGTGATATTTAATGAGTAATCAATATTATAACATCACAGGGATACTAAAAGTAAAATTTTAATTCACCCTGTGCTGGGTAATTTCCCTTTATATACCATTACTCTGTTTGCGGTATGATGAGTACTTCACTAAATTTGAAACCTTCTTTATATAATTAAATTAGATCTGAAATGCAATGCCTGGTTGCACTTTGATGCAACTTCTAATTTCTCCCTATATTATTTTGATTTTTGGTGTAAAGTGAAAAGTGGTATCTTGATGATAGAGATCCAAAAATCCCTATGGCTCATACATTTACAGGATTACACAGGAAAATTTATAATATTTTACTAGAATAGTAACAGTGGTAACACATACAGAACAGATACAAGCAATGCAGAGGTTTTCTTAAAAAGATGTCTTAGTTTCAGTGATCTGTCTTGCATCAAGAGCTATTAAAAAGATGAGATTTAATTTACCTTAATTTTACAGAATACTGTCTTTAACAATAATTAAAAAAAAAGTTATCCTCTGTGTTTCAAAAATAAATATCAGCAAAATTCCCTCTTCTCTCAGTTAATTTCAGATATTTCGATTTCAACCTTCATTATAAATTATTCACACGGACCACACTTTAAAATTCATACCAAAGAGTTTTATATCAGCTGACTGAACTCAAAACTCATAATTTCAGCCTGCTGACTGGTTTTTGCCATTATCAAAAGTAGGCAATATAGTGATACTGATGCTACAATCTCTTTACAGTATTATTAGAAGGGGAATTGGTACATGTGAACTTACTCCAATTATCATTCCAGCTGATTTTCAGTGTCACTTGTGTTGGAAAAGCTGAGCCTCACATTAAATTCCAAGCTCTAATCAGATTATTATTTGGTGTATTCCTTGTAATCAGCAATTGGCTTGCTCATCACAAAATACTCTGTGAATTTGTTTATTCTTTTCTTACTAAAAATTATCTCCCTAGGTATGTGTGTGTGCATAAATAAGGCATTCTAATGCTGTTCAAGTTTGTAAATTTGATTTTGGTAATATTCACATGACACAAAGTAGATAGACACATTGTATGGCATATAATATTTCCAGTTAAATCCATACTACATAATGAGAGATATGGCAATGTTCCTAAAACTACTGCCTTTCTCTATAATATGTTACTATAGCACCAGAATAACAGCTGATAGCTTCCAACCTCTATTCCACACCTGCCAATGCACTTCTGGCTCAAAACTATAGAAAAAATTTAGACAGCTTACAAATGTGTGCTTAAATAATTTTAGTGAATTTTTATTAAAAACTGGAAGAAACTACTGAAGCAAGTATAATAATATATAAATATATATATTTTTTATTAAAAACTGGAAGAAACTACTGAAGCAAGTATAATAATATATAAATAATATATAAACCACAAGTACTAGATATAGCTAGTCCTAGATAAAATATGCAATATCATATGTAGTACAAAATATTTTTCAACACAGAGATATTACAATTCCTGAAATGAGTAATATAAATAAACTTACAAGCAGGTAGTTTTACAGAGGTGATGCCAAATTCAATATATATCTTAAAGAATTATATTTCTTGAATATAATTTCTTTGAACTTTCCAAAACAAGAAATAAAAATAAATATTGGAAAAACCAGATTTACAGCTCAGAATGTCATCTACACTGCAGTACCTGCTCCATTCCCCCTTTAGAGAATAGTCTTCTAGAGAGAATATGAAATTAGAAATTCAGGAGAAAAAAAAAAGTAGCTCTTTGCTTAGCAGAACTAATGAACTTTGGTTCTCTGTAGATTTATTTTGTGGATGATTGACACAAGTATCTGAAAAAGTGTGAGATCTGACTGGAGGTTTACCAGTTTGGGAATATCTTTAGATTTTCATTATGCTTCTCTCTTACGTATATGTGAATACAAATGGAGGAACAGAGAAAACTCATGAAATAATTTCACTAAGAACCTTACACATCTCTATAGTTTAATAATAATTGGGTAGAAGTGGCTGGGAAGAGCAATAAGGATCATAATTTGGTTGCTTGCAGATAACTTGGACAGCTAATTTTAATTCTAGTACTTAGCATCTTCAGCCCAACTCAGGATATTTGTCTAAGCAGCAGGTACAGGTTGGTTCACTCTCTCTTTCCTCAGAGAAAATTTCACATACATCAGTCTCATCCACACTGCATTAGTACAAATCTCCTCTAGACTCTGTGTGATGCCTTGGTGGCCAAAAGACAGGATTAATCATCATCATCATTATAACTAGCACTTTTATTTTAATTGTGCTAAAATTAATTTCCTGCTCAAATTCTTTGAAAAAATATAGGTCTCTGTCACAGTCTACTGAGTTTGTTTCTGTGAGTATGGTGCTGCAGGCATGAGCTACATTTGGAAATCTTGGGAGACAGAAAATCAGAGATTTTCCTTAAAAAGGATAATTCATACTTTTAAACTGCACTGAAGATAACTGTCTGCACTACTAAGAATACTCTCAACTCCCTTTTAGTGGGAGAAGAATGACTAGCCTGGTATAATAAATAATAAGATCTGTGACAAAGAAGAGAGAACTATTATTGACATACACAATATATTAGACTATGTTAGATTATATGTCTGTCATCTTATACACAGTACAGATATAAAGAGAATAAGACTTCTCCAAAAAACATAAGACTAGAATATCTTGGGAGAACAAACAAGTAAATGGAAGAACCTGGATGGGGTAGATAAGATTTTGAACAAAACCAACAAAAAAAAGAGAATGTTTAACTACAGGCTAACTATGTGATCACTACCTAATTAGTCAGCTCTGGGGAAGAGCTATATTAATTAATGCATTTATCTGATTGAATGAAGTCCTTTTTCTTATACTGACAAAAAATTGACCAAAATCACCCAATCTTGATTCCAATCACCAATACTTGATTCCACTCAAAATATTTAAATGAAAAAAATGAGAAATATTTATTTCAATTTTTTAAAAAAATATTCATTTTCATTTAGATTAAAAATAAAACTAGTACTTTAAAAAATATGATTAGAAGGAAACATTAGGAATCACTTTCCTCTTTTCTTCTTCTACATCTCTTTGTTCTGTTTTGTTTTGCTTTTCGGAAAATACTTCTTTGTTTCACCCTGAATCTGTGAACATTTCCAGTCACTACTATGGGAATTTTTTTCAGTAAATAGTACATATTTTGGAACAGATAAGAGGGAGAATCATCAAGAAATGTGCATAACCTGCCTAACTGCTATTAAATTACCAGAGCTTTTTAAAGTGGAATTGAAAAGCTGAAAGGTGATGTCTTTATTGAGTATTTTGTTGTTGCTGTTTTCCTTAGCTTAGAGGTTGAACCTGGTGTGAAAATATCTGTGGAAATCAAAAGAAATTAGGGCAAATATCATAATTTTTAAATAAAAGCAGTTAAGTATTGATATAGTAAAATGACACAACAGGTTTGGAAGATGATGACAATGATGACTGCTACTTTGTTTTTGTTAGAGCCAAACTGGTGGAACTGGTACAGGTATTTGTATAAGATTATGATAAAAGAACATTTAAGCATGCGGGGCTTAGTGGAATCAATTAATCTATTATATCTTTTAAGAAGAATAAATACTTACCTGGTGATATAATCAGGGAAATCTGAAAGATACTTTCTGAGTGAATAAATCCAGAGATTAAAATAAGTAGTGTTGTTCAACTCCTCTGCAGACTTTCATTCAATTTCAAATCAGTAATCATACTATATTTCACTCTTGTGAGCACTATAAGTGAAAAAAAAAAATCTTTGTCCCAAGAAACTTAGGAAGAGCAACTTCCAATTCTCCTGTTTTTGACAGGTAGTAATGAAATTTACAGCCTTTAATGATGTCATTGGAAAGGTAGCACAAATTTATGTTGGTACATTCAGAATTTTTAATGTCAAGCATTGGTTAATTAAAACATGACTAGTGCTTGTGGCTTAGATAGTATTGCACGCTATTTAAAATATTGTGTTTCATATTTTGCATTTACTGTGTCACTATTTCTTCCCCCAGTAAACTAACTATAAATAAAGGAGTACAGTGAAGGAAATTCAATTATGTGTTACAGACCAGCATGTATTCCAATGTCTTTTGGTACTCAATACAACAATACTGCAAAGAATGACCTCATCATAGGTCACATAGGAGTGAAAAAAAAATTTCTTCTGCAGAGGTGGCATTTTTACTAACTTAGAAAAGAAAAAGGTGGGATATGTGTTATTCTAGTTGAGCATAGTTCAGCTTCCGTTGTGTGGTGTGCAGGAAAGTGCGTATCAACTGAGGAAACATTAGGGTGGAATATAGGTTTAGGTAGAGCCACAGCTGATCAAAGCAAAAGGTTGAAGTAGCATATGCTCTAGAAAACAAATGAGAAATATATCACCTGTGAAATAAGAGTTTCAGATAATTCCACATTTTCAGAAACTACTTCTAATGCTTCCATTTGTTTAGAATAAACATGAAGGGACTATTCAGGATACATTAAGAATACCCAGGTAAGAAATGTATATGGGCCATTCAACTTCAGCAACAAAAAGTTTTCCAATGCCGCTACAATAGCAGCTTTATGGTGTAGTTTGCATTGGCTAAACCCTTAAGAAAACTTCATAGAGTAAAATAATACTGAAAAGTTAGAAATTGAAAGTAAATTGCAATTCTGAGGACCAGTCTTGGATGGAGGCAGGTGGACGACACATTTCATCTCATCAGACTCTACCCACAGGGTATCCTAAAGAATAAACACACAGATAAAGAATTTTGCAAAAATAAAAGATAACAGGGAGACACACTAATCTTTCCTAAAATGTCAATTCAAATCCATGGTGATTTTTTGCATACACTTCTTTTTCATCTGACTTACTTTGTTCTTCTGAGGTGTGCCTTACTTATTTTACAGCTGTGAGGTAAAAGAATAACAGATGTTTTTGTTTGGTGGTAGAGAAGTAACAGCAGTTTGCAGACAGATTATTTGAAAGATTAACAGAATTCTTTTTTTCACCCTCCATGAAAAATACAGCAAGAACAGAAACGGATGTATAATGAATGTTACAATATTCATTCGGTGAGAGAGCCTGAAATCCCAGGTCCCTTAATCATCTATCAGACATCTCCCTTGTGAATGAGAGTATTAATAGAACTAGTATTCGAATGTTATTACATGATGATGAAAGGTCCAAAGATAAAGAGAAATGGAAAGAAGCTGAAATGGTCCTTGCTAAAATGCAAATTATATTAAAATATTTGATCAACAATATGCCTCAATCTGCCTTGAAATACTTACTGTAGAGACTAGGATTTATTGGTCACCTTCTTACCTAGAAAATAAGTGACAAAAAAAATGATAATGGAACGCATCAAAGAAGTTAAAGCTTTGTAATGAAAATTGATATTGGCTAAAGAACTAGAACTAATAATTAAACCACAGAAAAGTAATTTAACTGAAGAGGGAAAGCATAGATTGAGAAAAGCAAAATGAGCCAAAGGGAAAGAGCTAGACAAATTTAAACAGCACGATTTAAACAAAGAAGTGGCATTTCAAGCAAATAGAAGCTTTTTATATCCCTAGCCTTTGGAGAGAGGGCAAGAACAAAAGGAAAGAACAGTAGAATAACTCAGCAAAGAAAAACTTGGGGACCTCTTCAGAACAGTAACTGCTCATCAAAGCATGAGTGCCTGTGTGGCTGAACCACATTAAAATAAATATAATTACACTTATCTGCTTGAAGAATGTAAATAAATATAATTATACTTGTTTTTCGTATGATTTTGAGAAGATATGAACATAACTGTATGAAGAACAAAGGACAATATGCATAAGAGATGATGTAAAATGAGGAAGACTGTAAGAGTTTAGATTGTATGGAAGAACTTCCTCCCAGCATTGTAGCTATTTCAGATTTCTGGATGATTCCAACATTTCAAAATTGGATTATCTTTGCCTAATTATTATACGTTTAGATTTAAAAAAATAATGCTGACTTCTTCTCTCCTCAATGGTTGCAGAAAACACATTTGAAGTGATTTCTCAAATTCACTAAAGAAACAAAAATGTGTGAAACAGAAATTAATTCCTCTTTTTTGCTCTAACTATATAATTCAAGTGTATTGGTTTTTTTCAACATGATTTTCCTTTTTTATTATTATTTTTTTATTTTTTAATTTTTTTCACTTAAGGATGTATGTTTTATATTTCCAGTATAACATCAGAAGATCATGAAACCAATTACACAAAGTAATAACCTAAGATCATGACTTAGAATAAAGCTTTCCATTGTGAACTAACAAACGGACCTTAGAGATTGCTGCTGAAGATAAAAAATTAAGTATTCAAACATAAAGAACAACAGCAAGGAATACATGAACAGATGTTAAATCTCATTTTGTCACATAATTCTTCAGTTTTCTTAATGATGCAGTCCCTTTTTCTAAATGACGTTACAAACTCAGCACAACAAAATTACAGTTTGGGACACAAGACAAAGCGGGATTACCTGTTCTGTCACTAGCTTTCTACAGCTGCAAAGTACCTAATAGTTTCATTCTCAGACAGGGAGTGATGAAAATGGGAATAAGGAATAGCGGAAAAGGGAGGAAAAGACTGTAGTTCAGTTTATCCCTACTTGTTCATTATAGTACCTTCAAAAAAAATGGCTGAATTGCAGCAAGGAAGAAGTTATCATTTCATGCGTAGCACCAATAGGTTATTTTCTGGTCTCAGAGAAAAGGAAGAAAACTGAAAGTCTAGGGCATGAAACAGGAACAATCAGAAAATCAAATTTATTTCTTTCTGTGGAAAATTCCACTTTTTTTTTTTTGAGGAATGAATGTAAGCTTTAAAAGACAAAACATAGGAAAAAAATTTATAAAATTATTATTTTCCAAATAAAATAGTTGAATAGCGCCTTTTTGTTTCCATAACAGAATACTGAACCCATAGTATACATTATGATATTATATCTACCATGACACATATAAAATTAACTTTATGCATTTGTTAATTTTATCTTATTTTAAATTAAATAATAAAAAATGTAATAAAATATTAAATTAATGTATAACAAGAAATAGAGGTAAAAGGTTTCAAAATCAAAGTTTTTCCTTACTGAAATGAAACATTTCTGTATAACATTTCTGTTATAAAAGCACTAGTTCATATCTTTAGGTGAATGAAATTTCCACCCAACACTCTGGCTATAATTGTAGCCAAATTGTTTAGTTATATTATATGATATAGTAACATAGTATTGTTCTTAAACAATAGTTTAGCTCTTAAACTTATCTTTAAAGGTGGGGCAAAAATTACACAGAAGGAAAGGCAATCAGACACACTACAGGCATACTTCATAGTTGCTAAGGTGGTCCATGATAAAGCCGATAATAATGACTAGGAAGAGGCATAATACTATAGTTTCTACTGCTGGTAGTAGCCCATGGCAGAACTCAATTTTTTCTTTCTAACCTTCTACTTCACATGTTTTAAGACAAAAATTTATGACCCTGTACAATAAATTACAGGGTGCATGAGTAGTTCTTACAGTATGAATATAATTCCAATGCTTCTTCTCTTTCAAATATCTGTTTAAAAGGTGACCAACTCCAGCTTTGTTAGCTCTGAACATATTTTCAGAGATAGACTCCCACTTATCATTCTCTTGATGTAGAAAAGTAAAACAAACCAGAGAAATCCTTCCAAGCAGTTTTTCTTCTAGTAAATTTGCCTGTAGCTATCACACTCCAGGCACTTATTTGTACTTGCTAAACTATGGAAGGCTAGACTGGATCAACATAAAAACTTGTATCAGTACTGAAGAGGTATCAAAAGTGGCAGGGAGACAGCAGGTGGCATTCTGAAGTAACCCAGATCTAATAATAATAGGAGCACTTTACGTATTTTAAACATCATAAAAATAATCCAAAGACCATGCTTGAAGGTTACAGATTTTTGTTTTTCTGACATTGGTTTGGGTTTTTTTTTACAAGACATGAAACAGAACACCTACACACCTGTGGTCATTAAAAACATAATGGCGTGTTCTGCAAGTGTTGTACTGAAAATGTGCAATTATATTCTAACTACATGTCTCCTGCAGTTCTGTTTAGACAAGTTTCTTCATTTAATAACTTTTTTCTCTTTGATTGCTAAATAATGGTCATATGTAAAAGTTGAGGTGTCTGCCTTTCCTTGTTTGATAGCAACTATATTTTCTATAATATTGCTCATCTATTCGTTATAATTAGAAGGGGTATATGATAAACAATACTTTATAAGCTAATTATTTTCCAAAGTTAGTTCTTAAAGGTATTTTTAAGGAAGAATTAGTTTATCCAGAACCTTTCAGCATCCTTTCATTTTTGAAGTTTAAAATTTGGCCCTCAATGCAATAGCAACAAAGATTAGTGAATGAAACATGGACCCTTCTAAATATTGAGTGATGCTTCCACATCACACAGTCATGCTTCAGATTCACATAACCACACCAAAATTTGTTTCTGGATTGACAAAATAATTATGTAAAAGCCTGGCAGCTTTGAAGCAAAAGTAATGGATGAAAATACTTCATGGGACTAAATACAGTGTTACTGTATTTAATGTTACTCTCCGCAGGTTCCTGTAATATCACACAGTATATTTTAGAAATAAAATTGTAACATTGCAAAACCCTCTGTTAGTTATCTAAAACAAAATGGCATTAAATTTATATGTGGATAGAGTTTTAAGAAAATCAATATATGCAATCCCACTGATTTCAAAGGCACAATAAGAATTTGCTCCAGCAGATGATTTTTTCCTGTACTTTCCATGACCCACAATCTAAATTGCAGAGAAAAGCAGCTATATTGAGTATATTCTTAAAAAAAAAAAATGTTTGGATATTTTAAAGCCATTTAGATTTTGTCCTCAGTTTTCCGACCATTCCAGTGTGGCAAACAATTGTTTCATTGAAGGAGGATTTTCCCAGATTTTTCCTTTTGTTCTTCTTTGCTCTTATGATCAAAAAGTCACTATTCCTTACCTTCTCACTAACTCCTGAATTGTGCATACTGCTAAGTGTACTTTGGTTTTGAGAGTCAGTGAAAATTAAAAGAGAGCATATAAAGTAGCTTATAGGGTAACTTCTCCTGCTTTCTATCCCAGAAAAAGATATGTGAAAGTAAGAAAAATAATGAAGGATGTCATACCCATTCCAGGCTTGAGATTGCTTGCACAGGAAGATGGTCTTAACATGATCAAAAATGTTATAGCTCTTTTATCAAAATATAATCTTGGTTTTTGATTAAACTGATAAGACACAAACAGACACAGAAAAGTATCAGCCCAGACATTGGGATATAAATTTGCATTGTCTTACCTCCATTTAGGACATCCCAACACTAGAAGGCAATCCACACTGGAATAAAAAATTGAAAAAATGCTGAAGATAATGCTTCAAAATGACTGAAGCAGGTGTTTAGAGATGATTTAGGTTACATAGCCCACTTTGTAAGTTGTCATGACATAGATTTGTAACAGTGGATCTCTAGAATTTCTGTTAGGTTCCCAACATCTACATTTGATGTATTTTTGCATTTGCAGCACCCTGGAACAATGGACTGACTATCTACCAGTGCTTGATGTGCGCTAGATGCATTCCTGGAGAATATCTTCCAAATCTGTTTCATAAAAAAGGAATCTAACACTCACACTCCAAGATTGCTTTTCAATGTGAGCCAATGCAGAGTGAGTCAGGACATTCAGGAGATCAAAAATGCAACCCTGATCTGAATCAAAACACTGATATAGACACACTCAAAGTCAATTGACTTGAGCAATACCAAAAGACAAATGCTGAGCAATTATTTGATGTATGCATGTGTTTGTATGTTCTATCTTCCTACCCAATATTATCATAGAATCATAGAATCGTCTAGGTTGGAAGAGACCCTTGGGATCATCGAGTCCAACCATCTATCCTACTCTACAAAGTCCTCCCCTACACCATGTCCCTTAGCACTGCATCTAAACAGCCCTTATACACAGCCAGGGATAATGACTCCACCACCTCCCTGGGCAGCCTGTTCCAATGCCCTATCACTCTTTCGGTGAAAAATTATTTCCTAATGTTCAATCTAAACCTACCCTGTTGGAGCTTGAAGCCATTCCCTCTCGTTCTATTGTTAATTACCTGTGAGAAGAGACCAGCACCAACCTCTCTACAGTGTCCTTTCACGTAGTTGTAGAGAGTGATGAGGTCTCCCCTAAGCCTCCTCTTCCTCATACTAAACAGTCCCAACTCCCTCAGCCGCTCCTCATACGATTTGTTTTCCAGCCCCCTCACCAGCTTCGTTGCCCTCCTCTGTACTCGCTCCAGCACCTCGATATCTCTCTTGTATTGAGATGCCCAGAACTGGACACAATACTTGAGGTGTGGCCTCACCAGTGCTGACTACAGTGGCATTTATATTGAAAACCTTAAAAATCAGTAGAAAGGAGTTACCATAGGGTTATTCGGCCTTATACCTGAATTGCCCTTTGCAGATGCAATTCTGACTGTGAAATATCATCTAAGTCAAAAACCTCTTCTAACTTCTCTCTTTTCAGGTCGATACTGTAAAAGCTGTATTGGGATACACATGCTCAGTGTTTACCTGCCTTTGGCTAGAAAAAAGTCTGTGGTCAGCTATGGGAGAGAATGGGTTATTTCATTTTTTGAACTACCTTTATTCCATCATCACTGAGCTTCATTCAATATTTTTGCTGGCTCAGTCTGCTTGGATATAACTTGCATTCTGTTTCAAAGTCATTCAGAAACAAACATCAGTAACATGTTCACCCCTCTGCTTTCCGTAGGCATCATTCTTCACAATATATTTACTCATAGCAAAAAAAAAATTGAGAACCACAAAAAACCTCACCCAGACTTAAGTTAGAACAAAGAATTTTCTTGCCTTACTTCAGTTATTATAATCTAATAATGAAGATATTATCATATAGATTAATAACTATAAGAAAAGCCCAAGGCTGTTAAAATTATTGCTGGCAAAATGTACACTGAAGCAGTATCACATTCTCTTGTTGTAGCATATCTAGCATAATCACGACTATAAAATGCTCAACTTTCAAAGGATTATAGTAACTCCAGTGTTTTGATTTTTTTTTAATTCTAATTAAAAATCTCAAAGAGTTGGGTCCGTTCCTCAGGGTAACCAGCACTGACATTTTCCTTTAAAGGATTAGCAAAGCAAATTACCAGACAGCTGTCTTTCTATATGCCTTCGATCCTGAATATAATGAATTACCCACCCTTCTCTTGCATGTGTTTTGTGCAGAGACCTGTGATACAGTCTTGTTCCCAGTGTATCATACAGATACCGTCTTTACTTGAAGAAATCTCTGCACTTATGTGCTTAGAGATACTGCATCTGATCCCTAACGACACCATAAGGAAAAAGTTAAGAAAGATCAAAGATAAAGAACAATCTTGAACTGGTAAATGAAGACTCTCTTGAGAGGAAAGTATGGAGAGGCAGAGACAAACCTGAGCACTTAGAAGTTAGATCCTTATTCCCCTTGTGTCAGAAAAGGAATAAAAAGCAGCCAGCAAGCTGTATTAATACACTCAATACAAAAGCGTAGGTTTGTTTGAAATCTGCATACCTTGTCTGAGACTTAAAACCTCATTCAATTACAGTGGGTGACTCCACCAATCAGACCCAATATTTAGCTACTTCTTCCCTATCAAAGAACTTAACCAGGGAAGGGGGGATGGTGAAACTCTTACTTCGCTTACTTTCCCTCTAGTTTTTAGGAAAAAAAAACCCAAAAACCAACAACTGACGATGTGAATCTAAGCTCTTCAGGCTCAAAAAGGCAAAATAACCTATAAAGTTGAACGTTTGGGCACTGACCCGTCATCCTTCTCCACTTCCAGAAACGTTGAACCTTCTCTTCTCATGGTTTTGTAGATGTCATTCTGAGCTCTTCTCTCTCTGTGGAGAAGGATGTCTAACACAGAATTCAACTTTGCCATCAAATACTCAAATGGTAGACATTTCAAATACCTAAGCCCTTAGCTTAAGTCTTTTATTAGACGGGACAGATGGAGGCTGTTAGTACATGACTGTTACTATTTTTGCAAAGATTTTTCCTTGAATCTAGGTTTCAAGTGTTTTATTTCTTCAGTGCCTTACTTATGCCCTTCTCACACCAATTTAGTGAAAACATTTTTATCTTATATTATCTTATATTTTATTTTATTTAGTGAAAACATCTACCCCTGCATCCTGATATCCAAACATTTTTGTTCTTTTTCAAAATATTCTGTGTATTATGAGGAATTAATTGATGGAGTCTGTATTGTTTTTTGAATCTTTCAGGTATTACACTCTCAGCATACTTGCTCTTTGTGCTGAATCTTTATATTCTAGCAATTTTTTTGTGAGATTCTCAGTTGCTAGAGGGCATATTTCAATGGAATTGAACAAATATTTCCTCAACCAGTTTCCACAAAGAAAGAAGTTGTCTGGTATATTTTTCACTTCAAATTTATATCAAGGCTCATGTTATCAGTTTTTCAATTTTGTGCACTTTTGTAGAATACTGGATGAAAAGCTTGAGAGCCCTTTATTGTCTTCACAGGGAGCATATAAAACAGACACTAACAGGCATGATTTCTAAATGCTGTTACCATGCCTGTATCCTGACCTTGAAGGAAGCACCTCTAAGATAAGAGTCAATATCTCAGAAGCTTGTTTCATGGCCCAGACATGTTCAGAGAAGATATTTTATAGGATTTATTTTTATTTGTGTGTTTCTGTGTGAGCTTTAATTTTGCTGATGGCGACAGGAACCATTTTAGCTGTCAGGTGAGATCAGGACTGTAACATGCCTGTCAGTGCAGTAATTATGTTGAAAACAGTGAATTTATTCCATGTGCAGTTACAGAAGCAAAATATACCTGCTCACACCTTACACTGCTGCAATGGCAGTCACTAACAACAGAAATACAGCTATTTTCAATACAAAACAAATATAGACATCATTTGTGTTAAATAAATGGAGTTTTCTGTTCCAGCAGTATATATTCATATGTATGAAATGAAGTAAAACAATGAAGTATACATTAAAACTACGTTCACATCTATCTATCTTGAGACTCACGACCTTTTGCATTAATAATGCAATTAAATGAAAAATGTGATGAAAAGATAATTTGGGAGGGGAAAATAAAAAGGACTTTTACAGATGAAACTTTGGGAAAATGGGAAACTATGGAAAGCAGGTGTTGAAACTGAATCATAGCAACAACATAACAACCTCTTATAAGATTCCAGATTCTGCTTTGCTGCTGTTCTGTTTGGGCCACTGCAGGAACACAGCAATTATTTTTTTTTTCAATTTTTTCTCCTAATGTGAAAGGATAAAAGAAATATTAATGCTAATCTTTTATGTCAAGATATTAGTCTCTTTTCCTTTGCATTCTTAGGATTGTGTTCAGAAATGACAAACAATTGCAGCTGATCACATTCTTCAAAATTTTGAAATACTGTAAAAAATTGATTCAATTCAAGGATTTCCAAAGTGGAAATCAGTAATCATATCTCAGATACACGTTCTCTGGGTCATCTCATTTTTTCTTGTTGAGTATAGTAAAATCACCCATGGAGAGAGTAGAAAAAGAGACAGTAAAGGAAATCTGATAGAGCTCATGAACCAAAATGATTTCACACTGTCACCATTTGGAACAAATCCTGATGATTTTATAAGTAATAAAATCAAGCCTTTCATTTATTTAATTATTTTAATCATAATAAATATCAAGTGCAACAGATAAAGAGTGTATGTTAACCCATTCTTCTTTTTTCTTTCTTTTTTTTTCTTTTTTCTTTCTTTTGCTTCTGTTAAAAGGGCAAAGGCTGGTGAAATTAAGTTTCATTTTAACTGAGAAGGGAATTAAATTAGATGAGTATAGAACAAAAGCCATTCCACCTCCTCTGTTCTCCTTGCCCATGGCTTATAGTGAGAATGAAATGGGAACTCAGTTCCAACTGAAATTAGATTTAAATTTCTACCATGATTCTTACTGTTGTTCCTAAAAGCAATCTCCATATGTTTGACTGTGATTAGTAACACTCAGATTGCATCCAGACCTACAGTCCTGAAGGTAAAGCATTTGTTCAAGACTAAAACAACTAGTTTCAAATGGTTGAAGTCACTTCAGCTCTATCTATTATTTTCAGTGCCTGATGTTTGAAAAAATTCAAGAATGAGAAATAAAAGACTAATATGGCTGTCACTATCACTTCAGTACAATATAGTCATTTGGAGAGCACCTGTGGCAACTTACCTGCAAACAGAAATTATCAGCTCTTTTTGCAAGTCTGAGCTGGCTGAAGATTCTAACTCCTGATCTCCTCCGACTTCCACCAACCAATCCCTCAGCAACAAATAGCAAACAATAAATAAACAAAATCCAGGGCGTTATACCTTCACCTTATCATTATTGCTAAATCAAATACAAGATCACTATGGAAAACGTGAAGGGAATCAACACTAACCGATGCACTAAAATTGTGTTCCATAGAAAAATGGTGTAAAATCAGACCTTTGATATCTCTCTTTTTAACCAGTCATTGTCCACTGGTGTCACGGCACAAAGAGCATCTACATACCAAAAAAGCCATTTCTTTTACTTCTCTGCTTAGTATGACAAATTGATTTTCACCACCTATGTTGACATATTACAGTGAACATGTATAGCAAAGGAAAATGAAAGCTGCTCTTTGGTCAGGATCTACCCTGTGTGTTCTCACAGAACACATGAAAAATGGAGAATGTGACCTATTCTCAGTCCATGGATCTATTAATGCGCTTGTTGGGAATTTGGGGAAGAATTTGTAACAAATACCTCCAGAACACTACATTTTATTTAATAAGAATTTGTCAAAAATAGACATTAAAAAAATAATACCTTTGTTTCAATTTCTGGAGATGCATACACAGAAAGACAAAAAAGGAAGGAAAGACATCAACATAAAAATATATTTTAGGTTCCCATTGTCATAAATCAAAGTAAGTGGAAAATAATAATAATAATATTTTTCTAACAAAAAGATAGCATACTCTGTGTCAGCATCTACCTTGGGGTTACTCTATGTTAGGCAAGATATAGAGGGAGGAGTTATGAGAAAATCAAGTGAACACTTGTGTGTGGAAGGCATGTCTGAAAAGAAGAAGTCTATGACATTCTTAAAGACATCTGATACAGTACCACTAGAGAGGACGATGAACGAGAAGAGGCTCGGGACAAGCAGGATTTCAGACTTGGGAATCAACCAAGCTAGGGACAGTAAAAGAAAGTAGATTTAAAAAATAAGTTTTGAAAATAAATAGCTTTTCTCAAGATATACCTATCTGGGCAACCAATGGATATCTTAAATTTATTTGACTGGTTATTTTTCTTCAGTCTTCAGTAACAGCTAGGACAGTAGGTTGGGTGTTTTGTGACGTTTTTTGGCTTCACCTCCAGGACAAGTTTCTGAGGCCAAGCACAGTGTTTCCATAACCCAAAGCTGGATACACACATACATCCTCAGAGTGCACAGCATATTTTCTTAAAAATACCTAAAGAGAAAGAACAGTATTTTCCTCAGAATTGTGACACCAAAAAAGGGACATCCCATTATGCAAGACACAAGCGTTCAGTTCCTTAATGCTAAATTCTCCTGCCAGTCATTTCAAATGTACCTCAAAAACAGAATAGGTATAATACTGCATGGCAGCTTGTCAGCATTCCAAAGCTGAGTCTCAGTAATACCTGTGCAAATTGCGCTTATGCCATTTTTGTAACCTGCAGAGATTGGAAACACAATATGCAGGAATGGAATTTTTCCTCCTTTCAGTTTTAAGTATCATCTAATTTTAATAAAAAGTAAAAATATATTAAAATACTTTGCTGCAACAGCCAAATGTGCCCATTGAACAAAATAGACCTTACAGGAAAAGCATACACAAAATAAAGAACATGAAATGAAAAGAACAGTTCATTAATTAATTTGTCCATGAATAACAGTTCATGAAAGTTGCCTAGAAAGCCAACTGTGTCCTGGGCTGCATCAAAAGAAGCATGACCAGCAATTCCACCCACCTACTCTGCACTTGTGAGATCCCACCTGGAGTACTGTGTTCAGCTCTGGAGTCCTCAGCATAGAAAGGGCATGTACCTGTTGGAACAGGTCCAGCGGAGGGCCACAAAGATGATCAGAGGGATGGAGCACCTCTCCTATGAAGACAGGCCAAGAGAGTTGGGGTTGTTCAGCCTGGAGAAGGGAAGGCTCTGGGGAGAACTTATAGCAGCCTTCCAATATCTTAAGGGAGCCTACAGGAGAGCAGAAGAGGGACTCTGTCAGGAAGTGTAGTGATAGGACAAGAGGTAACATTTTTTAAATTGGAAGAGGGGAGATTTAGATTAAATATTAGGAAGAAATTCTTTACTGTGAGGGTGGTGAGATACTGGAATGGGCTGCCCAGAGAAGTCGTGGATGCCCCATCCCTAGAAGTGTTCAAGGCCAGGCTGGATGGAGCTTTGAGCAACCTGCTGTAGTGGGAGGTGTCCATGCTCACGTCAAGGGGTTTGGAACCTGATGATCTTTAAGGTCCCTTCCAACTCTAACCATTCTATGATTCTATGATTCTAATTATAATTAGGAGGAAAGTAATTACCTTACACATAATCCTGCCTTTTCTTGTCTTCTGAACACATTTGTTTGGTTGTTTTTTTTTTTAAATAGTCTCTTTATCTTTCTACCTGGGCACTTTTTTTTTCTTGGACAGAACATAGCAACATCCTCCACCTCCCCTTTTCCCCTCCCTGTCTGCCTCCCAAAAAAAAAACCAAAAAACCCCCCCCAAAACCCCAATTCACACAAAACTCCAGAGCTGAATGACAGAGGAAAAAGAATGTAATTCAAATTGAAACAGACTGAGTGTACAGCATATTGTATGCATATGCAAAAATTCCTTCAATTAAGACTATCCTAGCATAAGTGATTCATAATTTCAGCACTCAACTGTTCGGCAGTGATGTTGAACCTGTGTACAGTGGTCATAATCACTGTGCATATGTTAAATATCATCTTCTACAGAGACTGTTTTCCACCACAGATTAACTGTTTTGTAAATGAGCATCCAGGAAAAACTAGACACCTGATATGATATGATATGATGCAATATGACACATGATTTTTTTCTGTAAATAAGAATGAATAAAAGTCTCTGAGGCCACTTTTTATCATTTAAATTAGCTGTTAGAAATGAGCAGGTTTGATTTATATGCATCTCTTGCCACTCTCTTTTCTGCTCTCGGGCTTCCGTTTCTGCCTACATAGCCAATACTTCATTTTTAAAGTGAACTCTGTAGTTCTCTTACATTATGTATATGTTAGCTTACCCAGCAGCTCTCCAAAAGCGCAATACTATCCAACCGATTGAATGTTATCTTTGCTGACTTTGACACAAAGTTTCTAAAATACTTCACTTCTCCAATAGATTTTTGGGCCAGGTTCACAAAGATGTAAAGGAAGGGTAAACAATTATATCACCATGACCACATCATTCAACCTGGGAGTAAGACCTAAACCAATCACTGTTCATGGTAATGCTTAAGTGTAAAGTTTCTTTAGAATTTTGACTTCTCTACATTTATATTCAGTAAAGCTATGTTATGCTACACGGAGCTTTATTATCTTGGCCATGGTTAGAAACTCATATTTCCAAACAGTTCATGTTCCATAAAGAAATGTCCATTCCAAAAGGAATCCTGAAATTTCTCGTATCCCAAGTGAAAAGAAGGTATTTTTCTCTAATGAACAATAAAGCTCAAATTCTCAAAACATTAACTTCAAAACACTAAAACAATTGATTTCAACAATATTAAAATGCTTGTTTTGAATAAGAAAAAAATTAAAATGCAAATATGGATAAACAAAAAAAATTGAGTGGTAAATGTAAGAGAATGTAAGAGATTTACTGAAGCATCTCAATTTAAAAGCCTATAAGAAGCATTTCATGAAAAGGTAAATCTCAACACCTTATTTTTTCCCAATAAAAAGATATTATTTTGCAAAACATTTCAACTAGTTTTACCATGAATGTTCTACATTTCAGATCTCAATATGATTTTTTTTTAAGTGGTATCTTATTTTATGGCAATTGAAAGCACCTAAAACCATCAGTGAGATAATGAAAACAGAATAACGTTGTATAATGGAACGTAAGATGTTCAATGTTTTTACCTAGAATAGAGCAACAAAAAGATACTTATTTCAGCTCTCTGAAGTTTGTTACCAGAGATCAGATTTTCACAAATAAAACTTGTAGACCACCTCTAAGAAAGAGGGAATACAAAAATGTCATTACAATTCAGCAAGGGTATGGGTTATACAGGTGTTTGATTAAAAAGAAAGGTAATGAGTTCTTAGCCCCTTCTTCCCAGAAGCTCTTCCCATTTCAGAATTCTTGTGGGCTATTGGGAAGGTCATGGAAAAGATCGTCCTGAGTGCCATTATGTGGTGCATGAAGGACGCCCAGGTGATCAGGCCCAGCCAGCATGAGTTCATGAGAGGCAGGTCCTGCCTGACAAACCTGATCTCCTTCTATGAGAAAGTGACCCGCTTGGTGGATGAGGGAAAGGCTGTGGATGTTGTTTATCTGGACTTTAGTAAGGCCTTTGACACAGTCTCCCCAAGTATCCTCCTGGAGAAACTGGCTGCCCATGGCTTGGATGGGAGTACACTCCACTGGGTTAAAAACTGGCTGGAGGGCCAGGCCCAGAGAGTGGTGGAGAATGGAGTTAATTCCGGTTGGCGGCCAGTCACGAGTGGTGTCCCCCAGAGCTTAGTATTGGGGCCAATTCTCTTTAACATATTTATCAAGGGCCTGGACAAGGGGATTGAGTGCACCCTCAGTAAGTTTGCAGACGACACCAAGTTAAGTGGGACTGTCAACGTGCCTGAGTGTAGAAAGGCTTTACAGAGGGATCTGGGCCAGCTGGATAAATGGGCCAAGACCAACAGGATGAGGTTCAACAAGGCCAAGTGCCAGGTCCTGCACTTGGGTCACAACAACCCCATGCATGTGACCGCAAGCAATACAAGCTTGGGGCAGAGTGGCTGGAGAGCTGCCTGGCAGAAAAGGATCTGGGGGTGTTGGTCGACTGTTGGCTGAACATGAGCCAGCAGTGTGCCCAGGTGGCCAAGAAGGCCAACAGCATCCTGGCCTGTATCAGGAACAGCGTGGTGAGTAGGACTCGGGAGGTGATCATGCCCCTGTACTCAGCACTGGTGAGGCCCCGCCTTGAGTACTGTGTCCAGTTTTGGGCCCCTTACCATAAAAAAGGCATTTTGGTGCTGGAGCGGGTCCAGAGAAGAGCAACAAAGATGGTGAGGGGTCTGGAGCACAAGTCTTATGAGGAGAGGCTGAGGGAGCTGGGGTTATTCAGCCTAGAGAAAACGAGGCTGAGGGGAGACCTTATTGCTCTCTATAACTACCTGAAAAGAGGTTGTAGAGAGGCAGGGGTTGGTCTCTTCTCCCAAGCCACAGGAAATAAAACAAGAAGAAATGGCCTCAAGTTGCACCTGGGGAGGTTCAGATTGGATATAAGGAAAAATTTTTACACTGAAAGGGTTATCAGGCATTGGAATGCCTGGGAAGTGGTTGAGGCACCATCCCTGGAGGTGTTTAAAAGACAGGTTGACATAGTGCTTTAGTGACATGGTGTAGTGATGGTTTGTTGGGGTTTTTTTTTATCAGAGTTATGTTGATGGTTGTACTAGATGATCTTAAAGGTCCCTTCCAAACTATACAATTCTAAGATTCTATGATTCTGTTATACCTTACCTCTGTCAAATTACAGCATTTGTGAGCTGCCAAAAAACTATAGCATAGAAATAGTAATACAGGCATAATTTACTTTTTTATGATGTAGGTAATTTTTTTTTTTGAGGAACTGATGAATAATAATGCAATAGACCCACTTTCTATCTAAATTATAACCATAGAATCTTAGAATATTTTGAGTAGGAAGGGATCTTGAAGATCACCCAGTTGCAAACCACCTGCCAGGGGCAGGCAGACCTTCCATGAGACTACATTGCTCAAAGCCCCATCCAACCTGGCTTTGAACATAACCAGGGATGGGGCATCCACAACTTCTCTGGACAGCCTGTTCCAGTGTCTCACCACCCTAAGAGTAAAGAATTTCTCCCTAATACCCAGCCTAAATCTACCCTTTTTCAGTTTCAAGCCATTACTCCTTGTCCTATCACTACACACCTTTGTCAAAAGTTTCTCTCCAGCTTTCTTGTAGGCTCCCTTTAGCTACCGGAAGGCTGGAGCCTTCTTTTCTCCAGGCTGAACAACCCCAACTCTCTCAGTCTGTCTTCATAGAAGAGCTGCTCCAGCCCTCTGATCATCTTTGTGGCCCTCCTCTGGAATCGCTACAAGAAGTCCATGTCTGTCCTGTGCTGGAGGCCCCAGAGCGGGACACAGTACTCCAGTTGGGGTCTCACAAGAGCAGAGTAGAGGGGCAGAATCACCTTCCTCGACCTGCTGGCCATGCTCCTTTTTGTACAGCCCAGGATGTAGTTGGCATTCTTGGCTGCCAGTGCACATTGCTGGCTCATATTGACCTTCTCATCCACCAACACCCCCAGGTGCTTCCTGGCAGGGCTGCTTTCAATCCATTCTTTGCCGAGCCTGCATTTGTGCTTGGGATTGCACAGTATAATAAAAGAATTAATAATATAATAAAAACAGTATTTTTATTTTGTTTTTCTTATAGCTTCATCAATAATAAGCAGTTCAGAGAGCTAAGTGGGCATTATTTTTTCATCCTGGTCTTCTTAATATTTTTAGGAAATAAATATTCACAGGAGACTCATAACAGGGACAGGTTCATGTTACCGTGTGTATACTTAGTATATCTCTAGAGAAAATGGTGTAAACATGAACTCTGTAACCCTAAATTGTGTTGCACACACTCTTAAAACTTTGATTTGTTCTTCAGAACTTGAAAAAAATTGAAAATAATTATTTTGAAAAAAATTAAAGGAGCTATTAAAAATATATTTTCATATCGCTAGTCAAAATTGCCTGATGTACGTTACATTCCTTACAAATTTGACTCTCTGGTCTTTGATCAGCTAACTATTTTCAAACTGATTTTGCTCAGATGTGTGCAGTTGTCCTGGTTTAAGGTGGAGCAGAGCCAACTTCCTGTTCAGTAAGAAAGGCTCTTGCTCTTTGCTACAGCAGTCAGGGTCAGCTGACTTGGTTGTTTACCCCTTGGAGGGGTTGCACCTATGGGGAGGAGTGGACAAAACAGGTGACCCAAACTGACCAATAGGCTGTTCTATCCTATCTGCCGTGCTCAGTCAAAGAACTGAGGGACCAAAGGACTTGGATGGGTTCTTTTTGAGTGGTTGCTTCTTCAGTGCTTTTCTTTCTTTGATACCTGAGGCAGACTCTGTCAGTTTGTACTCATCAGTGTGTGTTCCAGCATCCAGTTCCTATTCCTCACTGAGACCAGTTTGGAACTTTACCAGTGCCTGCCAGTGACATCTTCCTGGGAGCTTGATGTGGTTTTGTAGATATATTTATATATAGTTTATCTATTTTGTTATTTCCTTTTTATTTTATTATTAATATTTCATGAAAATAGTATCGTCTTTCCTAACCGATAGATATCTCTCTCTCCTTCCTCTCCTTGGAGTGAGAGATGGGGGAGAGCATCTGTTGCCTTGTCACTGTCCAACCCAGCCCAAATTGTGACAGCAGTACAATGTCACAAATAATTTTTACAGTTCACTGTTATCCAACCAGCAACCTGGGGTTAGTTTACTTTGTCCACTTGGTTATCTTTATCTTTGTCTGGCTTCATTTTGACTGAAAATGCAGGATGAGATTCAGCTGTCCAAATCTTATTTATTTCTTCTATGCTTTCTGCTAGTTTCCTCTGAGGAGGTAAAATAAAAAGCAAGAAAAAAAGCAAAACCAGGTTTGAGGAATGGCAGCATGGTTGGCTTCAGTAGGTCCTGTAATACAGCTGATTATGGAACAGGACTGAGAGGCTCAACACAAGTACACTTGTCTTGCAAGTTGGTAACATCCAGTGTCACTACAGAAATGTAAAAAAAGGGATATTTATCTCTCCAATTATGAAGCTCTACAGCTGAAGTAGTCACGCTAGACTCCCTGTGTAGCTACTACATCCATGAAAAGCAGAATTGTAAAGGCACTTAAACACTACATTTTAAAGACAGGTACATCAATAACTCACTCCTGTCGTTACTGTTCATCTTTCTGATCACCTTGGCCTTAGCACCAAAGGGATTTAGGTACAGTCCGAGACTTTCAGAACATTGTCTCATACAGAAGATTTCATCCAAGAAAAACACATGGGCATAACTTGTTCCCTCCCTTATTCTATATATTTGTTCACCTTTCCACAACAATGGCATTTTTGTGTTGATGTGGTGGTGGTTTGTTTTTTTTTAGTTTGGCTGGGTTATTTTTTTAAGATCTAATTTTTCTCCCACATGTTTGCCGGCTAGAAGAATTGTGACATCATTTTTAAGGGCAATTTTTTCTTTGATTCCAGAATACATTGGCATTGCTGCAGCTTATAATGTAAATTTAGCAAGCATGCTGAGAGAATTGAGTTGAAATTTCTTGGAAAGATTCTGAAAGGCACACTATGCGCAAAATTTCAGTCATACAGTGAAACCTTCGTCAATGCATGAATACACACTCAATTTTAATTACTTTGTGATAACAACATAGCAAGTACAAAAAAATTCTTTGATTTGCTGGGTAATTACTTTATGGCATCAGTCCTGTTGTGATTGACTAAGTCAGTATAGCACTTCACATTCATTTTTTCACAGTGACATTTTTCTCAGAGAGTATAATGTACATTAAAAAAATTCCACGTATTCTCTCATGAGGTTGCTTTTTGGCCAAGTTTTTTCTATGCAGATTGCCTTAAAATACACTACTCAGAAGATGTCTCAGTAACATTATTCAAAATGTATTTGAGGATATCTAATAGTCTGTCTAGCCACTAGCAATCTTTTTCTCTCTGTCATTCATAAGTGTCTCTACTATCTGTAATGCAGATGAATGAACTAAGGAAAAAAAACTTGAATAGGAACCAGAGACTCGGCAACTGAGGGCCACATCCAGGTAACATTTACAGCAAACTATTCTGTGCAAACACAGCACAAATGAAATCTGTGATTTTGTTGCTTGTTTCCTCTTAAATCTAGAGGCACATCAGTAGCAATGAGTGAGGAGTTTGTTTTTGTCCATGTGTGCACTTTAATGTTTCACAGGTGGCCTGGAAAAGGATCTCCCCATAGCCTCAGAGCCATCCCCACCTTGCAGTGGTTGAAGAGTCTTCAACTAGAATTCCAGCAAGGACCTGAGCAGATACTTAACACTTCTCTCACTAAGCTCCTCAGGTCTAGAACCTAAAGATATTCAGAGATTGTACTTAAAGTTTATCTCACAAAGGAGGAAACACAGAAGATTTCCTGAAAAAACTGGCTTCTACTAGCTTGGACAGGTGTATGCTTTCCTGGGTGCAAATCTGGAAGGATGGCTGGTCCCAAAGAGTTGTAATGAATGGAGTTAAATCCAGTTGGCAGCTGGTCACAAGGGACATTCCCCAGTGCACTGTATTTGGGTCAATTCTCTTTAATATCTTAATAAATGTTATGGACAAAGGGATTGAGTGCACCCTCAGGAAGTTTGCAGATGATACCAAGTTGAGTGAGAGTGTTGATTTATTTGAGGGTAGGAAGTCTCTACAGGAGGACCTGGCCAGCCTGGATTGATGGGCCAAGTGCCAAGTCCTGTACTTGGGTCACAACAACCCCATGCAGTGTTACAAGCTTGGGGAAGAGTAGCTAGAGAGTTGCCTGGTAGAAAAGGACTTGGAGGTGTTGTTGACAGACAGCTGAATATGAGCTGGTAGTATGTCCAGGTGGCCACAAAGGCCAATAGTTTCCTGGTTTGTGGCCAGCAGGACTAGGGAAGTGATTATCCCCCAGTACTCAGCACTGCTGATGCTGCATCTAAAATATCATGTTCTGTTTTGGGCCCCTTGCTACAAGAAAGGCATTGAGGTGCTGGGGCATTTCCCAGGATGTATATGTATTCCCACTTTAAGACAAGACTAAATTCTGTTCTCTTCATATCTCAGCAAAACTGTAAAAGGTGTTCCCATAAACCTTCAAGACATTCCTTCTTCTTGTATGTATGTTTGTATGTGTATTTGTATCTCCCTTTGTAAAAAGGGAGAAATATCTTCCTCTTCTGAAATGTTAAACTTAATACTTATCTCAATTATTTCCTTGATTTAATTCTAAGCCCTGATCTGACCTTGTTCTCTTACATCAAGGAAGATCAATAAATCTTCTTCTTCTGGATAAAGTGATACTAAAATTGCAAGAAAGAAAAGCAAGTTTCCTAATCTGAATTACTCTATGTCTTTCAGAATTCCATTTTCCTCCTCATTTTGTAGATCTGTCTTCTGGATGACAATTTTTTCAGGAATAAAAGGGTATCATCTAAAGCAAGAATATCTCATTGCTAAACCCAACTAGAAGGAGTAGGTAATATATTCAAATTAAACATTTCTGTTCCTCATAAATATTTCCTTTTATGAAAACATCCTGTGGTTTTTATTGGCACACAACCGTGGGAGGGTTTAGTACAGCTTCTGGTACTGTACAAAATAAATTAAATATTAGATTTCCCTTGTTTATTTTTATACTGAATCTTCCTAACTTAAGTTGTCTTATATTTTTAATTTCATTATCATGGATAAAAGAAAGATTGCTAAAAGGTGAATGAGTATGGAAGATTTTTTTAAAAGGTGTATTTATTTATAAATACTTGATTATACATTTCAAAGCCAAATCTTTGTACACAGTCCATTATGAAATTGGAATTAAGAAAGACATCCAATGCAATAAGAGAAATAAGAATGCTAATGCAGAGCAGTGGTTAACTCTGCTCACTACAGTTTGGTGCTAGTTTTATGCTAATTGCTTTTTCGAGGAGGAAGCTGAACTCAAAGTTCTAATGCTCAAGGCACTTGAGATCAGGTTTATGGTCTTAAGAGAGGCTGGTGTAGAACAGACAGTCATAATGTGTAATTGTGTTAATTGTTCATGGAACTGCACTTCAGCTTTCCAGTGGGGTGAGACTGTACTTCTCTGCTGATACTTATTTCAGACTGTGTCCCTTTAGAGCAAAGCCTGCCAACTCACAAACCTTGCCAAACCTCAGTGTAGTTCTGTGAAGACTTTAGCCCTCTAAGAAATAAAACCAACTAACTTACCATATATTACATCCCTTTGACTAGAATAATTGTTGTCCTCCTTACCAAACACTGATTTGTGGCCCCAGAGCTGCAAAATCAGGGACTAAAAGATAATTATACTCAAATCCCATTTGAATAGTTATATTAAATGAATGCAACGAATTAAATTACTGATCTGTTGAAAGAACATTAATATTATTTAGTGATTCTGAGCCAGCTTCAACTTCAGATCATATAAAATATCCTCTTAACTATGTCTTCTATGGAATAACACATCTGTAAAGGAAGGTGCTGTTGCTAACACACAAATCCAAAAGAAGGTCAATAGGAAAAGTATTCATACTAATTTTTAGACTCATTGTGAAAATGTTAAGTTTTCCAGAGAAAAAGCACTGTAATTTCCTGATGATACACCTTTTTAAGACTGAAAATTCCTTAGCTATCACTCCATCTCTTTTCATCCTCTAGGTGGTCTTTAAGGCAAATTCTATCCTTTTTTGAGATTTACTGTTTTCTGTGGGTTTTTAAATTTGAACTGCTAGACTTCACAGTTCAAAGCTTAGATTGTGTATTTCGATAGATTTCCTAATCATTCTGTGATTCATAAATATACACTGGAATGTGACTACAAGCTTTTTCTTTTTCTTTTGTTTTTGTTTTGTGGGTTTTTTTACTTTTTTTTTGCTCCCACCGTAAAGGTAATTTTTTTAAGTGACAGCAAAATTTTGGCCTGTCTTGCACATAGAAGTAATACCTTCCATAGGGTCACTAAGATCATAATCCCTAGAGTTACTGAAACAGTGCAACACTTTCTAGGCAGCACTTAACTTTTAGATGCCCTGTAGCCTAATAAAATACTTTCTCATTAATTAAGTTTTTTATACAATGCAAAGTAAGGTGAGGAGCATAGGCTATAAAGGATAATTTCACAGTGAACCACTTCATTTTCTGGTTGCAAGCTCTGAGAAGAAGGTGAGGCCTGTGCCTCATGACTAGATCAAGAAACCTTTGTTGACATCTTCATTCAATATGACATGGAAAAAGGATTTGAAATCAAGTTCTCTGGGGAAAAGGAGTGAGGATTGAAGAGTTTCCAGCTGCTCCAAACACCCAAGTGCATAGATTTCCTGTGGTGGATCTATCTTTCTTTCTTCTCTTACTGTTCCTTCATTTTAATATATGGACCTGCATATCGGAAGGGAAGGGAAAGGAACGGAAGGCAAGGCAAGGCAAGGCAAGGGTGTGCTGTAGTGACATACATTTATTATAAAATTCTTGTTTTAAATGTCATTTAAATGTCATTTTAAATTTCAGCTGTTTACTTATACTGACCATCTGCTGTTATAAAAATTTGTTGGCTGTTTTGATTTTTTCTATTTTTGAAAGAGAAGCTATATTGAAAAAAGAGAATTTGGTTGTTGACTTTCTCAAAAATATTCAAAATTGTTTATATTTTCCTTGAAAAGGCTCAGAAAGTAAAATCTCTGCAACTTGGCCAGTTAGCATCAAGCACCAGTCCTATTTTTAGAATTATTTTACCTTAGTATGGAAAACAGCTCAGTGCATTTTCATAAAGTCCTTTAGTTTCCATGGCAAATGGGGTCATTATTTCTGTTGAAACTGATTGGTTTTACTTATACTTTCAAAATGCTTTTCACATGATGCCAACAAGACATGCAGAAACAAATGCACCAGAAGTCTATTGTTGATAGCTGTAAGTTCTTAAAGCGAAATTTACACAGGTCAGTATGACCTTGCATTAAGGTCCACTGAAAACAATGAATGATATATTGTAGTCAAATGGCTGGCATTCCTCTCTGAAAACAATAGAAAGGCTTTGATCGTTAATCAATTTAAAAAATAAAAAAATAAAACAGGGAGGAAAAATTGGGATTTAACCCTGAGAAGTTATTCAATGCCTCAAAAATTCTCATGAGTAAAAAAATAAAGCAAACTATGCTAAATTTTTGTCAACTGGCTTGCTCGAGTTTTAGAGAAAGCTAAAATTTCAATGTTCTTAACATACTTTTTTTGTTGTTTTTGTTCCTTCATGATCTTTCACTATTCTAGGTTGTTCAGTGAGGCATAGTCCCATCCATCTAGCTATATTCGTAGCTAGAATATGGCTAGAATGAAGTAATAATTATTATAGAAATCGCTGGAACATCTGGAGGGCCAAAAAATTTGAGCATTTTATGCATGTTTAACTGAAATAAGTAAATAAGCATGATCCCCCAAGATGATCCTCCACCCTTTTCCTATGACACTTACCATGCCTCTTTTTATGGGACTGCCATAAAGAAATTAAGTACAAGTAAATGGTTTTGCACAGTCTGATCCAAAACATGCAAAACTGAGCAGTGCTATTCCTTCTGTAATACCTGAAATTGTTGCTTAAAAATACTATAAAAAGAGAGCTGTTCTTTTCTAAATTAAACACAACATTCCTGTGCGTGCCTTGTTAGCACATCTTCAGCTGGTATAAATCAGTATGGTGGTTCCACTAATGGAAATGGAACTGTGACATCTTTTATAGCTTGTTTGCGTGCCCCTTCTCCAAGTGTTGTCTTAAAAGCTGCACAGATTGAAGTGTCTGGTAATACTTTGCACTGAGAGAATCAATGTCGATTGGCATTAACTGAGCCATGTATTTCTGCTGAAGCAAATATAAGAGCTATCTTCTGTGCTCCTTCCACTGCACTCCCTGAGCGCAACAGAGAGAGCTTTTCAGTAGCAAGTGGGAGGCTTGCTGAATGGAAATGACTCCTTTCTCCACACATCCCACATCTCTGTCCTTTCTGTTGCTGTTTAATCTGTACAAAAATTCTTTATCTGGCTCTAGAGAATGCCAGCACTTAAAATGAGCAATGTTTGATATCACAAGAGTAAATGGGACTGGAATCAGGCCTATATATATATTTGTGTAGAAACTGACTTGTTCACTAATTCCTATTTGGGTTTCTACAGGGAAACCAGACAATATAATAGTACCGCAAATATATCTGCTTAGCATACAGAGTTATAGAGTGGTGATGGTGTTTGATAAGCCTATAATGAACAATGCAAGCTCTTTGGAGAACCATGTCTGGTCATTTTTCATAGTCATATTTAAATAGTCAAAACTGCAGCTGGATGTTGAGCCAAGGAGATCAAGAGGGGCAGTGCCTACTACCAGTGATACAGATATCAGGGGCAAAGGCTCATTTTTCCTCTTTGTCCAAATTGAGTATGCCATTTATTACACAGTTTCAACAAGTTGATACTATGAAATCTATCTCACCAACCTCAGTACACATTGCCTTTCCTGTTAAACAAGCTAGAATTGCCCTGAATAAAACGGATTCCTTTGCATACCATTGCAGTGCTTGCACAGTGTGTTTACCATACCAAACCACCCTTGTCCAGCTGACCTGAATGTAAGAGACTGCAACACGTGTAAGAAAGGAGTTAAATAACCACACAATACAAAATGGAAACAAATACTATGCATTTGGGTATTTCCCCCAAACTAGAGGATAATGTTTCTACAGGTTCACTTTTTGTTTAACAAACTTATTCTCATTCTGGTTCCCTAAATTGCCCTGACATATTCTGTCTGAAGTGTTGCAATGCTACTTTTTAATCCCAAAGCCTAAAAAAAACCCAAACAAAAAAACAAAACCCCAAAACTCTGCAAAACTTGTTTATTATTGAGTTTTAACCTTTCCAAAGACAAATATGAGTGAGATTGTGACTGAAAGAAGGCAGTACACTAGCGTAAAGTACACTTTTTATGAATAGTAGCAAAAAATTTTGTGTTTACAAACTGCTACTGTAACACAAATATTGTTCAAAACCTCCATTTCAGTTAAGGGGTTTTGAGTCATTTCTAAGTGGTGGTGGGGGGTTCTCCAGTTTATACAAGTCAATCCAGTGGAAACTTCCCGAATATTTTATTTTTTTTTTGAAGGCTGGCTTTGTGTATGCTCAGCATATTGAAGTGGCTCACACAACAGCCACAGTTCCCGTATCAAGAGTAAAGAAAAGACATGGAAAGAGGGAGTAGGACTCCTCTTGTGGCAACAACCTGCACATACAGCAGATCACCCTTAATCAAAAGCCAATGGTATGATGTCTTTCAGTCTCTACTTACTTTATTGGTAGGAATTTTTGGAAGGAAAAATTTATTTTGAAGTTAAATTTTCCCCCCTAATATATGGATCTATATATTCAGTATTTTTATCCATCCCTTCCTTTTTTATATGTTTTAAGTTTAAATACATATAGAATAATGCCTCCTTCATAGTTGGGAGAATGTCCTGCATTATAAGCACTTGAAAGTCCATGCAGATTTTGTGAATGGGGAAGAAAGTTTACGTTCCAACTTGCATTACACTATAAGGGGCAGCACGTACCAAGGTAGAATATGACCTTACTAAACCACTATACTAAGTAAAAAATGTTCTTAAACCAAAGCACTATAAAAGCTCACTCTTTTCTTTTTTATATTTTATTCTTTATTGGAATATTTAAGCATCATTTTCAACTTTGTTTCGTAGGATGGCCCTGAAAGGCTGGTATATATTAGCCAAAATGGCTTTAAGTTTGTGAACCAAAAAAAATTGCTCTAAGTGAAACAATTGTAATAGGAAAATGTCATTCTGAAAACGGATTCCTAAGCCAAAGAAAAATCAGTCACTGTCCAAACAAAAAAGCCCTGTACAAGGCCTCTGGGACTCTCAGCAGAGAGACTTCACTAAGTATTTCTTCAGCGTGCATGAGAGAGAGAGATTTGCAAAGACCACTGGCAGTGACAGAAAAGTCACGGAAGCTCCAAGCGATGAGTAAAAGAGAACCAAGAATGGCTCTGAGAAAAAAATTGTATGTTGAGGGTTGTGTAGGAAGGCTGTGAGCAAACCATTCTTGTTGTTTAAGGCTTTCTGTGTGAATTCAACTAGTTCTCATGTACTTTATTACTAAATGAACACGTTTAATCTAAACATCTAGCCCCGTTATCAACACTGCTTCCTAACGGCTAAGAGGTGCTGTGAACACTAATTGATTACAGGTACCAAAGTGCAGCAGTCCATTGCAGAGTCTGATATAACCTTGGCTGACTAAGCCATACTGAATAAGCATTTGCCAGGGGCTCAGGCTATGTGAATACCACAGCTCTGAACAGAGGTCCAGCGACATTCTGTCCTCATACCTGAGACACACCCAGAAGCACATGCCTGAGATTAAAACTCTGCCTATGTTTCGACCTGAAAGCTCGTATCCATGCTCCAGGCACTTCTTTCCATTCAGAACTGACTTTTCAGTCATATTCTCCACCTGTCTCCGCCCAAAGCTTAAATGTAGTCTTTCTAAAATACCACTGAAGCTGTGAGTCCTTTGGTTTACAATTACATTCTTTTGAAGCTGCATGCCTGAGAAGCAGAACGGAACACATTACTGCTATTTGTATGAAATACAAAGTAGATAAAATAAATTAAATATGGAAATAAAATATATTTTAATCTGCTTTTTGTCACTGAGAGCTCACCAGATCTTCCTGTCTTCATGTAGGGAGGATTTGCATAGTTTGTCCCTTCTGCTTTTGATTAGGTCTGCTATTAAAGCATATTGTCCTTCTCAATGTCTCTGTCTCCCCTTTACTCTCCCTGCACATCCACCCTTACTGCCAGTGATCTTTTGTCATCTATGCAAGATGTCTTACCCTGGGCACTTCACTCTTCATCTTCTCTCTCATTTCAGAGAAAAGGAAGAAATTTCATCTCTCAGGCTGAGCAAACCCATCGCCAAAGGCAATTCACTTAGATGAGTGAACAAGTACAAATGACTACGGTTGTCCCAGCCTCCCAACCTATGATGGATACCCAAATGAAAAAGTGTTTCATGATGCAGCAGTGTGCCAAGTGACAAATTTAAAGCATGAACCAGAATTTGTAAGTTTTAAAAGCAAATGCTTATAAAACTATCACACAAGCAAATATGAAAGCAGTCAGTTTTCATAAAAACAAGCTGCAGCCTCAGCTTCTACTGTCCTTCACATAATTTATGTAAGCATACCCACACAGTAACATAAACGTTACAGTAAGACAACCTTTACCTCAGTCCTTTAGCAGGCATTGCACAGGTATGAAATAAGTGAAAATTGGATAATTAGACTACAGAAATTGAAGGGAACGCTATTACTCATTTTGATTAAAACTCTTTCACCACATCTTCCAAACACTGCAAACTACAGCACAGCTGATAACCAGAGTGTTTAATAATACTATTTCACATGAAGGGTCATATTAACATCAGTTGAGCAATTTGCCATCATTTTAAGTAGAAGCCTAAAAGGAATGACAAGCAAACTGAAAACTTACTCATGCTACCTCAGCTTATAACACTTACTAATTTAGTCACGTCATACTTTATAATCTAAGAAGTCAATTAATACAGCTGGTATGAAAAAAAAGAAAATAAAGTTTTGTGTGCACTTAACTTTCAGCTTAATAATAAATTGTATCAATATTTTCCTCTTGATAAATCTAATAAAGTGAACAAAAAAACCCTCCTTAGTTTAAGATAATTTTATTTTTCTCTTATCGACTAAAGCAGTCATACTTCAGGTTTCCGCTTTCCAGTTTTCCTAACAGTAGGAGGGAATTTCCTCCAAGGCCTTATCAACTTGAACCACAA
Organism: Calidris pugnax; assembly: GCF_001431845.1. NCBI lineage: Eukaryota > Metazoa > Chordata > Aves > Charadriiformes > Scolopacidae > Calidris > Calidris pugnax. The sequence goes on along the minus strand of NW_015090859.1, from coordinate 5,390,762 downwards.
CCCCTGCACTGATTTCTGGATCACTGACAAATTACACTCCCTTAATCCCCATCTGGGAAAGTTTTAATGAAGGAACATTTAGAAATTAAACCATACATGATAATTTCTTCATGTACCCAAAGTGTAAACCCACAGTCTTATTAAATGGGAGACTAAACTTTCCACTGCAAGTGAGAACACAGCTCCCCTTCCAACAGCTGAACTACCTTTCCTTTCACTCAGGCTAATGTGGCTTGCTTCCTCTGCTTACCTTTTTATTTTTGTAGAGAAGAAAAATAAATACAACTGTTTTTAAAACTATTCATTATTCTCACAAAAAAAAAAAAAAGGTAGAAGAATTATTCATTGTAAAGAGCAAAACAGAACAAGCTAAACATCACTCACTGAACACTGCAATAGTGTGAATGACAGTAGTTACTTTACTAGCAAATCCAAAATTCTTGGAAGGAAAGACAGGTGTCATGACTGCTCAGTAGGTGGCTATGACTACGGCTGCATGTACTGGGGCAGTTAACTGCACGTCTCCTCTGCCCATGTACTTGTCCAGCCCCTGAGCAACAGAGATTCTGCACAGAGTCTGACTCATGGAGAGAGCAGATGCACTGGGGCCGGGTCGAACTTTCTCAGGGATGTGAAAACAGTGGCTCCCCATGAAAGGTCATTCCTGGTCAGGCCATGCAGTTTCTCATCTGTTTCTCGTCACTAGTCACTTGTAGGTGCTTACTGTTGTTTTTCCTTTATATGATGTTTTGTCATGATGAGTGGGTACAGCATATAAGATTTAAATATCTGTCAAGTCTATTTTAATTGACTATCACAATATAGCGTCTGTTATTCATGTGTGAGTTTGAGTTTTTTAAAGGAAAAACTTAAGTAATGAATGAGGGTCATGGTGAAGCTAGTAGGGAGGAGGAGGAGGAGGAGGAGGAGGAGGAGAGGAGGAGGAGGAGGAGTTGTCGTCGTCATATTACTGAGGCACAGCCCTGGAGACACAAGTTGACTCAGTCACACACAACTGATGCCTGGCTCAGTTGATTCAGTCACCCTCAGAAAGCTCAGTATGGTCATGTAGGTTTGGTACAGTAATTACTGTAGGGAGACACTAGATACCATTATGCCCCTTGCCTATATAACAGCAGCAACTTCTGCCATACTCACTCCATTTCTTCCTAATGAAGAAACACCAGAAGCTGCTTTCATAATGTTTTTTTTCCCAGGGCTCGAGAACAGGTAAAGTAGATAGGAGGTCTGTAGTCATTTTGTAAGTTCTTACCATTCCCAATTTTTTAGGACATCTGCCTTCTTTCCCTATGCCTAGACCCAAGGTTATGTGTGAATCTCTGTTTTTGTGTAGACATGTCCCTGGACTCAAAGTAAAGCCCTGTTTTTAGGATGGGCATCAGAAGTCTGACACACTTAATGCAGTACCTGCTCATTCCACCCCTGACCTTGGCCACCAAGCATTGGCAGCTCTGCTGTGCCAGTCTTTTCCAGTCATAACCATGTATTCCACTTTTGTGATATGCCTACAGGATACGCCTGGCTTGCAGGTTTATGAAGCTACTGTGCTACACTAATATTTACACTAGCATTTACAAAAGCAGCAGAGACCACACCAATAAACAAATCCACCAGCAGCAGTGATCTTGCATCCTATACACTTCCCCATCACATGACTAACATGCACTTAGCAGATAACCCCACAGTGCACCAAAGGCTATGCACTAGATTCTAATAAAATCAGGGTCTGCGGAAAGATCTGTCCATTTTAAGGAAGACATTGCCTCTGTTCTAAAATTCTCCTTATTCTTCTCCTGGAAGGAAAGAATGCTAAAGTGTTATGTTTCTTCTTATGAGTTCTGAGCATGCATTGATTCACAAGTCTCTTTCTTGCTACTCAGACGATGTTCATGTTGCTGCCAATCTTAGCCTTGGTCCTCTCAGCTAGTCTACAGAATAATTGTTTCATTATTTGGTCCTCAAAACTATTTTGAAACATGAATCCTTTTCTGTCTTATAATGGTTCCCTGTGATAGTTGGTTGCAATGACTGCAAGTTTAATAATGTTCATTTTCAGAACTTAAATGCCTACCAAGTATATATCAAGAGCCTGTGAGTACATCACTATGATGTGACATGTTAAGTAAAGATTTAAAAAAGAAAACCAAAAGACTTCACATATGTATCTACTCATATTTTCATTACTTGTCCAGTTGTGTTTAAAATCATTAAAAACAAGAAGACCTGCAGGCTCCTCATTTCACAGTGGTTTAGATACCATTTCAAACTGCACCTTCAGTTCCCTCCACCAGGTATTTCTCCATTGTTTTAAGTCTTCCAAACATCTCTTTCTCATCATTTACAGAGTAATTATGCCTAAGTGCCATCACCATCTCATTGATGTAAAAGAAAGATGATAAGATCATACTTAAAACCATAGGGAGAATGGCATCCTCTTCCTTTCTAATCAGTTTGTAGAATTACTATTTTGGGATTTTTACTTCAGTTTTTGAAAATATTTTGTATAGTGCTTGACCAGGTTGTACTGAAACTTGAAGTTTTTCTAGAGAGTAGGCTGACATGTTCTCTCACAAATGAAAATAACAGTGTCTGAGTCATGCTGAGGTGAATACACAGTGGGTATGTAGTTACCTTCTGCAACTCGAGTTCTGCTAAAATCCTTATTGAAACACTAAAAAAGCTCAAATACATTTGCTAGTTTCATTGCATGTCATACTTCATCCATGTTTACCTCACTGCAGGAAAAGTCTTAAAATGGCAGGGGATTTGTTAGTGATTTAAAGAAACGTAACAAGAATAAACAGACTTAGGAGCAGTAAAAAACACGAACAAATTGGTACTGTCACAAATTCCAGTTATTGGATACACAGCAACTACAATAAATACTTGCTTCCACACACAGCATAGCAGCTAAATTGCCTACCAAAATGGTAATATATTTCCCAATAGTAAAAATAAATATTAAAATGGTACTTTAGAAAATTGCCTAGCTCTTCAAATATTCAAAGGAAAAATCTCACATCAGCTTTTGCTGTAGAACCTTGGTCACTCATTACCATCTTGCCAGGCAGTGATAATACGAAGTGCTGCATTACCAGGATAATAGGATTTCATACTGCCAGGTGAAAGCTGTTCAAGAGTCTGTGACCTTTCACTCCAGAAACTGGGATATCCTATTGATCAGCACAAGATGATGTAGTCAGTTTTCCTTAGTGAAATAAGCTTAATCTTTGAAGAAAGAAGAAAGAAATAGCTTATTAAAAGAAAGAAAAAGTCATAAATGACTTCATAGAGACAGGAAAGCTTTGTTACGAACCATAATGGATAACAAAATTCTCCTCCTAAATACAAAATTTTTGCATTGACAATGTGCCTCTGAATATTTCAAGTCCTAACAGAAATGGGCACTACGTATTTAAATGGCAATTCTTCTATTGTATGTAGCATAGTAAGGCTGGACCACTCTGGACATTTTTCTTGAATATGACAGAAAATGTATTCATATTCCTCCTTTGAACATTTACCTTAACTAAGAATAAGAAGATCAGCTAAGCTGAAGCTCACCTCAGTCTTTTATTTCAGTTTGATCATGAGAGAAACTATGCATCTCAGGCAGTGAAATCATAGAATCATAGAATCATAGAATTGCCCAGGCCAGAAGGGACCTCCAAAGGTCATCTAGTCCGACCTCCCCGCAGTCAGCAGGGACACCCCCAACTAGACCAGGTTGCCCAGGGCCTCATCGAGCCTCACCTTGAATATCTCCAGGGATGGGGCCTCAACCACCTCCCTGGGCAACCTGTTCCAGTGCTCCACCCCCCTCACAGTAAAGAACCCTCTCCTAATCTCCAATCTAAATCTGTTCCCCTCCAGCTTGAAGCCATTTCCATTTCCCCTCGTCCTGTCACTGCAGGCTTTTCTAAACAGGCTCTCCCCAGCCTTCCTGTAGGCTCCCTTCAGGCACTGGAAGGCTGCTATTAGGTCTCCCCGGAGCCTCCTCTTCTCCAGGCTGAACAACCCCAGCTCCCTCAGCCTGTCCTCGTAGCAGAGGTGCTCCATCCCCCTGATCATCCTTGTGGCCCTCCTCTGGACCCTCTCCATCAGGTCCATGTCCTTCTTATATTGAGGGCTCTAGACCTGCACACAATACTCCAGGCGAGGTCTCACCAGAGCAGAGTAAAGTGGCAGAATTACCTCTCTGGACCTGCTGGCAATGCATCTTTTGATGCAGCCCAGGATGCGATTGGCCTTCTGGGCTGCAGCTGCACACTGCCTGCTCATGTCCAGCTTCTCGTCCACCAGAACCCCCAAGTCCCTTTCCTCAGGGCTGCTTTCCAATACCTCACCCCCTAGTTTGTATTGGTGGCGAGGATTGTTCCGGCCAAATGCAGAGAGGAATTAAACTGCAATTTACACTTACGGTTATGGCTCAGACCTGAGCTTGGCAGAATACAAACCCCTGAAGTTGATCTCTTGAAAGGTCTAGTGTTTTGGATTGAAATATGTATCTCCAAGTAAACCAGAAAAGGAGGTGTATCTAATCAAGAGTTTCAAGTTCTAGGTAGCTTGAGTGCCTAAGAAAAGCACATATAGTCATCTAGAAATTTGCATTTGTGGAAAACTGACTAAATTAATGGAACACATTAAAAAAAGAGGGAAGATAATCACATGCTGAATACTCTAGGGTAAGAAGATACAGTAGAAGAAATGAATCATATACCATTTTAACAGATTGTAAATAAAACAAGAAAACCAGTGTTCTGAATTTAAGGAAAAACAGTGTAACTGTAACAGGAAGCGCAGAACACTTTCAATGGCAAAAGCAAGCAAGTACTATGAATAGTCACCAGAGGCCATATTTTACCCACCTTTACTCATGCTGGATATCATTTAAATTTACTGTGTATATGAATAGCAGAACAAATACAGTCTGGGTGGATAATTAATTGAGAGCAGCCCTGCTGAGAAGTATTGGAGGTGTTGGTGGATAAGAAGCTCAAGATGAGACACCAACGAGCACTTGCAAACCAGAAAGCCAAGTGCATCCTGGACTGTACCAAAAAGAGCATGACATGCTGGGGACCCCAGCACAGGTCAGACATGGACCTGTTGTAGCGAGTCCAGAGAAGGGCCATGAAGATGATCAGAGGGCTGGAGCACCTCTCCTATGAAGACAGGCTGAAAGAGTTGAGGTTGTTCAGTCTGGAAAAGAGAAGGTTCCCAGGACACTTCACAGCAGCCTTCCTGTGCCTAAAGGGGGCCTACAGGAAAGATGGGGAGGGACTCCTTATGAGGCAGTGTAGCAATAGCAAGAGGGGTAATGGTCTTAAATTGAAGGAGGGTAGATTTAGATTAGATATCAGGAAGGAATTTTTACTCTGAGCGTGGTGGGGCATTGGAACAGATTTCCCTGGGAAGTTGTGGATGCCTGGAAGTGTTTAAGACCAGGCTGGATGGGGCTTTGAGTAACCTGGTCTAGTGGGAAGTGTCCCTGCCAATGGCAGGGGGGTTGGAACTGGATGATCTTTAAGGTCCCTTCCCACTCTAACTGCTCTGTGATTCTATGATTCTACGAAGTTAAGAATCTCTCCAAGCCATTATTATGATTGTGAAAATCAGAGTCTGTTAAAAAAATAAAAACTGTGCAAAATTTTTTTATAGTACATTAAATTTTCAAATCTAATTTTCCAAATGTTAAGGGACTGAAAACATCAATTTTTTCATATTCAGTGTTCCACATTCACTGAAAAATAGTAACTTGAGCTTAAAATTTAAAAGTCATTGGACAACTCTGTTTGAAATACCACAAATAAAGGAATTCCAAGGCATAATGGGCAATCATCTTGGATTTTGCATCATCAATGCAGAATATGGTGGGACCCAGAATTAGTAAGAGTTTGAAGTGATCTACCTAGTTCTTCTCCTTATTTCTTAAATTCCTAAGATAGAAAATTTAAAAAAAAAAAAAAAAAAAGCCACAGGTTTCATTAGGACATAAAGTGGAAAAAATTTTTCAGAACAGAAAATTAAAAGTTTCTAGTTAAAAGGGAATAGAAATAAAAAGGGACAAGAAATCAATCTTTTCTCATGTCCTTTTGAAGCATATCCTTTCATCCAGGCTTACTTTCAGTCAACTCAATGGCTTTCTAGTTTGCAGAAAACTCTAACTCCCCTGTGTTTCACATGCTTCGTTCTCTGTCCTTTTGGAAACATGATGTTGCAGACTCGTTCCTGTCTGAGTCTCCAGTGTCTCTTCACTTGTGTGTCCCGCCTTGCAGATTAGGAGCAAACCCTCCTTCCAACACACTCAGAAGCTTGTAAGAGCAGGAGCCATCTCGCCTCTCTCCCGCAAGACACTGTCTCCACTTCCTCTCCTCTTAACGAGACATAACATTGAAATGGCAGACCAACAAACAAAATGAACTGTCCGTCACATAGATTTTATTCTGTCACATAGATGTCCGTCACATATCAGATTTTATGATTTTCATGGCCTTTTCTCAGACTGTGCATCATATATTGCACAACGTGTCTCCAGAGATAGCATGCCACACATCCTTACAGAGTACTAATGGTGTGGGATGGTGCTTTTCACTACTGAGTCACTGACACATTCCTCCTTCAGCATGCTTGCTGAGATACATGCAGCTATAGCAGACTCACAGGGTACATCTGCTTCTCTCTCACAGCGTTTTGCATCCCCAGATCCTCCAGGGTTGATGCAGTTTTCCAGGAATTATGTTTTTTGGATTTGCTGATAAAATTCTGTGTGAAATCGATGACAGTCTATTTGGTAGGTATATTGGATCAGCTTGCAATTAAACTATTAATTGATATCGTACAATTGTATAATGACTTTCAAATGTAAAGCAGATGTCTCCCTACAAAAAAATATATTGTGTCTGCCTCATGGATAGGGAAGATAATTACAGCACAGGGTTCCAGTGAACCACAAGAAGATTTCAGCAAAAGGTAATTCTTCAACCTTTACTGAATCTAGAAAGAATTATCCCCACTACCTTCAAAGCAGAAAAGCTACTTCTCCAAGCCTCTGCATCCCCAGACTTTCTTTCTAGAAACTAAAACATGCTGCTTTTTACCAACAGCTGATCATTTGTATTACATATGCCCCAATTATTCATGCTGTACAGTACAACTGGGATTTTATTTTAGAAATGTCTTTCAGGGAATTTTACTTTCCAATATTATTGCCAAGTAATTCTCTAAAAAAGTGTTGTAATTTTATTGCTAGGAAAATAATTATATTTATTAAAAGATTGTCTTTGAAAAAGCTGCCTCTCACTGAGCTTCAGGTCCAGCAAGTTAATGACGTAGTCTCAGATAATTTTAAATCAGGCTTATTTATTTATTAATCTCAAATAACTTCTGAAGAACGATTATATCAAAGTTTGAAATTATAACAGCTATCTGCTTTTGATGTGTGGCGGAAAAGCTGGACAGCCTTTCCATCAATTCAGATCCAGAATATACAGCTCAAAACTATCTCAATTCATTTTCTCGCAGACAAAACATAGGCATATTTAATTCAGAGAGTGATCAAATATAAGCACAATATAGGACAGGCTTTTAATGACTGTAGCATCTATTCTTTATATGAAGTGGATGCAAACACATATTTAATTTTATAAATACTTTGTAAATACTGTAATATTTTTTATTATAGAGGATTTTGAAACCTTTACAAAGTTACATTTATTTTTGGAAGAATGAGACAAAAGAGGATTTTGGTCAGTGGCTGAGAATACCATGACAACCAAGACCAATGCTTGTGTATCTGAATTCAAAATGTCTTTATCCCTGAAATACTGAACCTATTAAGCAGTTGCACATGCACTTCTGCACAGTGCGCAGAGGCCAGGGATAGATGTTGGACTTACCCTTTTCTGTCTAGTGGACACTGCAGCCTCTTCAACACTCAGAACCCCTTCGTGGGTGTAAAGGAAATATTTGGATTGCTGAGATGATGTTCTTCCTGGCTCAGTCACTACACGGTATTTGTGTAGCTGGAGGAAGACTGATTATTTCTTCTGGCAAACAAAGGCAGTCTATATTTATTTGGTTTCTTCCTTCTTTAGAAAAGAACCACCATGGTTGTCAACTATAAAATTAATGATCTCTCTTTTTCTTCTTCTTTCACTGTCATTCTTGCACATCTTCTGAACAATTTAACAACCATAACTAATTTAGTTTTCTCACAATGTAGTGAATTCTCATAAAATATAATGCTGAAAAATTTACCTTCTTATTCTCTATACTTCATTTACAAACAGCCATGGTATATTTTGATTTTGCTTTCCGCAAAGCAGCTGCTAAAGGCTGGCACGTGAATCATTATATTACCAGTAATCACATCGTTCCTATTAGATAGCAGCACATATTCATGTGTGGTAATCCATTTGTCTCTATTGCAAGAGCAGATGTAATGTCATTTAGCAGTTCTGAGTGATAGTTGGAATAAAACAAATACAATATAGACAGGAGACTGGATATTGTTTGCGAAGCAATTGACTTGGCATCACTTCACAACTCAGTTTTCATAGGCTGTTGTCTCCTGTGGAAAAGGGGCCTGATCATCTGAACTTAAATTGAAGTCTTCATATGACTGAAAGCTACACCTCACATGGTAGAAAGCTGAAGAAAACGGAACTCTGGCAATGGAGAAGGGACTTTCTAACAACCTTGATGCCAACCTATATTGCATGACATAGTCCTAATCTCAGAAGTGCATTTGAATTTCTTACCTGGCAGATTGGCAGCCCAAGCTGTCATATGGTTTTATGCATCAGAAATAAATTGTGACAATATCTCATAAGTGGCCTCTGACACAACTACTGTCCCCTTTTTAACCTTTTTTTTTTCTGTAACTATCTTTTGATTTTTTTTGGTGTCTCTTCTTGTTTTATGGAAGAAATACTTAAAGTGCTACACCTTTATATTATTAATTAAATAAGCACTTGTGTTTTAGCATCATGTATAACACTGCATGCCAACTATGGAACAGGAAATACTTAAAAAAATTAAGTACTTTCTGGTCAGCTCTGCATTCCAGTTACAAAAGCAAGCATATGTTTTCATTGGAGGAAACACTGTGTTATCATTCTGTGGCCCCAATCCAACAATTTTTTTTAAAAAATAATTATGTCCAAAATAGGTCCATTGAAGAAAATGGGGTTAATGATGTGTTTAAAGTTATATGTATACATATATACATTTGGGGGTAAGGTAGGGGGCTTAAAGGGCTGTTTCTGAAGCGTGATACTTTCTGTTGTTTCTGAGACAAGATCAGTTGTATTTCTTAAGTGATTTTGAATTGACTTCTTTTTCTGCTGGAATATAATGTCAGTAAATACAAAAGCAAATGTGCAGTAAGAAAGAAAGAAGCTACTATCTGCTGCGATGCAACAAGTTTACTTTGAAAACAATCAAGTGATTTTTTTATTTTGTAAGGGATACAAATTGTTAATGTCATTCATAACTTTATGCTGGTAGCTTTGCAAAACAAAGAGGCTTAATACAAAAGACCCCTGAGGCTTTCAAGATGCCAGCTCTAAAATTATGGTAATCTTGTCTATATTTTGATATTGCTTCACTAGGAAAATCCCTTATGGATGATGGCTTTGGCAGAACAATGACACAATAATTTGTAGTAAGCTACATATTTAGTATGAGACAAAATAATGCCTGCATACAGGTAATGAGATTAAACAAGAACAGAGAGACTTCTTTAAAATAAAAAATCTAAATGTCATCCTGAAGTGTCAGTGAAAATTCAGGGAGTGCAGATTTACAGTGGATTCCATGTCAAAAGCAGCTTTTAAATTCAAATAGCTTGAGGATTAATAAGGTCTGGAACAACAAGTTGTGACTATATCCATGTAGTTTATATACTGACAGAGTTTTAAGCTGACAGTAATGTCTTTGGGCTAGGGTGGGGATCTTTCAGCAGATACAACTAAATCATACTTGTTAAATGAGTTTATAAATCACACAACCAGCACAACTGAGATGAAGGTTTCATATATGCTTCAGCTTTTTTTGGCATTCTGAGGGTGGAGAGAAAGCAAAATTGGTTATCTAACAATGTGGAGTTCTGCCATTTACAACAAAAGCTCTTACATCTGCATCTTTTTACATTGTAGCAGTGGAAGATTAAAGAGTGCATAAATAATTAAAAATGTACAGTGTGGTTAAAACAGCTGATCAAGTGACAGTTGTATGTATAGACAACTGATACAATTCTATGATTCTATGATACAGCTCCCACCGTTGTTCACTTCCTTACAAATGGAATCAAAGGAGACAAAATATCATTTTGTGTGATGGAATAATGGTTTTGCTGTGACAGTACTTAAATCAATCAGTTGAATTTGAAAGAAAACTAATTCATGTAAGCTCCCTCCTTTTCTTGTTGATTAAATTTATTTCAGAACTTCATTAATAATGACTTATCGGAATCATCTTAAATTTAATACCATATGCATTGTCCTTTTTTCTCCTAGAAAGATTGTGGGATTTTTTTCTAAGAAAATAAATTATTTAACCTTATGCAATGTCTGCTAATGTATACGAACAAAAAAAGTATGTTAAGTAATTTCCTTCTGTAAATGTAATTCTTATTCTTTATTTTTTGTGACTATTTAAGTAAAATTCCTCCAGACATTAAAAAAATTCCAGTGAATAACCACATGTATTTCAAATCTGAATATGCTTGGTGAATCTATAAAATATAGATTTTTGACAATAAATATCTAAGTTACATTAATTTAACATTTTGAATAATAACACTTTTCAATGCCTAATGAGTTATATACAATTAAATTAAAAATAAAGTCACCTGTCATTTTATTATTTTTGAAAACCATTCCCAGTTCTTCAGCATGCCTTAAAGAGACTTCTTTACACACCATGCCAGTACTCAGCCTTCTAACCATAAGTACCTGAAATGAAAACACAAGCTCCAAAAATATACGGTTAATTAGGTTTGGGGGTGTTTGCTTATGAACAGCAGTCTTGTAGATAGGTACTATTTTGTATATAAACATTTATGCATACCTGTTAAAAAGAATGCCTTAAATAACCAATAACTTTTATTAAAAGTCTTTCTATGCCAGAAAGCAGAATATTCAAAGAGCTTAATACAAAATTTCACTAATCCTTTGCGTAAATAGGAAACAGCATGGAATTTTTGTTTCTTTGCATCAAAAAACAAATTTTAGGAATGGGACTTTCATAAGTAGATAAGGTGATCATATATTATTTCATTGAAGGGAATGACTAACTTTCTAATGCTCTTTCAAAAAGACTTAACCTGCACTTATAATATATGATCCCCAAAGTATATATTACTTAGGTTTTTTTACTGCTATTAATGGCAATTAATACAGTAATGGCATTAATGGCAGAAAATACAGTAATCTATATGGAATACACTATTTATTGTGAGGGATGCTGGCTGTTTCAAAAACTCTGTGGCATCTGTACTCTGTGGCCTGCTGAAAATTCACTCCAGGTCTGGGAGGCGGTGTAACACACAGTGGTACCTGGTATATCTACACGCCTGAGTTGCCTCCCAATGCAAAACAAGGTATAGGGAGAGAGATAGAACATCCCAAGCACCCAAGTCTCACACCAATATGGAGTCGGAACTTGGCCAGGACGCACACACCCCAAACCAGGATGGAGAAACTTTCCCCCTTTTAACTATATCCTTGACATGTCAAGAAATGTAATAAATATTAGTTACCTTGGAATTTTCTGCTAAGAAGGTAGCCAGATGTGTGCTGCTGCAGTAGACTGGAATTCTGGCCTAAGGAAAGAAGAAAAGATAATTATCTCTTAAAGTGGTAGTGCTTACTGATTCATTTTTGTCTTTACCATTGACCAGCACATGTAGAAGTCTCAATTTTCATATCAGAGTTTAATCAATAGCTATTATATTCTCATTTTGAAAAACACAGGTACTAGAGGGAAATATGTTTTTTCCTTGCTTGCATATTCCATCACTTATTTCAGCAGTGTCACTAGTACTGCATTTTGAGGATTTTTTTATAATGGGAGGAGAAGGGTGCATGCATAAAGAGGAAGCTATTTTTTATCTTCCTCCTATCCACAGAGTGACAAGAAGATGAAAAGTTTTCACCTCAAAACCAGTGGTATTTGAAGCTTTTTAAGCTTTGTGGTCATTTTCAGATTTTCAAGGGATCAGAGAAGATGAAGCAGAAAGCACAAGGCATGTCTTGGACTGCATGGACTGTAGAACTGAAAGAACTAGAGCTGTCACAGAAAGTTGGTTGCCTAGTCAGGAACCGTGGATGGCAACCTAACATCTAGAGGTGATAGAAATCTGGGAATCTCTAGGAAACTACTGTAGTTCCCCTGGCACAATAGTCTCTTTAATTCTAGGCTTTGTCTGTTGTTTTAACCCCTTAAGTCTGTTCAGTTTTATATCTGTATATATTATGTAATATATAATATAATATATATTCTATAATATAATGTCATATAAATCTGAGAACTGACACTTGGAAACACAGATACCTAATACATTTCTTTAAATGGGATCATGGTGGAAGCGACTAACAAACAAACATGTTTTCGGACAGCTGGCTCACTTGTGAAAAAACTCAATTTTAAAAGAAAAATCAAGGAGCAGCAAGAACATTCAGGAAAAGCAAAGCAGAAGGAGCTGGCAGTGTTCCCTCTAAAGTATTAAAAACAGGTGGGGATACACAAAGACAAAGATATTACCAAATTATCCTGTTGGTTAAGAGGTTTGAAAAAATTCCAAAGAAATAGAAGGAGGTAATATTATGGCCAATCTTTTAAAAAGTGACAATATGGAGCATAAGCATAATAAACACATAAGCGTTGTGGCATCTCCTTCCTCATTACGGCCTATGAAACTCCAACTGTTCTATCAGCTTACTCCTCAGATAGAATAGACAGGAAGGGAATAAAATACACACTAGATCAAATATTTTCCATTGGGCATTCAGCCAAATATAATGCTAACACTCTATCATAAAATAAAAAAAAAAAAAAAAACAAAAAAAAACCCAAAAAACAAAGACTTAAATGCATAAGATATGTGGTAAGGTGATGGAAGACAGCCTGCAAAAAAAAAATATCTCAGAAGGCTATTTTTATTAGGTTCACCTTTGTCACCAACCAGGAAAGATTACACTGAGCAAGATCTAAGAACTGTTAATACGAATGACCAGCAACAAGGCTTTGGCAAAAAGAGGTGGTGATAAACTACGAGAGCAGCCACAGATGTCTGTGGTTGATAGAGCTGTGGGACATGAGGAATAGAAATATCCAGTAATATATAAGGTACATTTAGTCATCATACCATGCTTTTATAAGGCATGGCACACACTCAAGGCACGTCATGGGTACCCAGTCCAAGCTTAGTAGCTGGACTTATTTTGAAAATATAAAAATCACAACAAACCTGATTTCCTGTGATCCCTGTCTTGCAATCAATGTTCTGCTGTTTAATATGATGAAAGCACCACCTAAGAGTTTCTGTCAGTTGAGGAACTTGTCACACATCTTTCCTATGTGAGTATCTTATAAAAGATAAACTAGCACAGCAATCTTGCCCCATCTGTTTTTTTATATTTAATTGTTTTCAGAAAACTTAACTGTGCTTAATCTTTGAGACATCCATCAAAAAGTTGAATCTATGGTAAAGCAAGCTAGATAGGTCAAATTAAGTGAACAATGAAGTACTCCAAAAATTGCAATTATTTTAAAGTATGTTTGATATGCATGGAAATGTTGCTTTAAGTACAGAAAGCATGTGTGCTGAGCTGTCAGTTCCTTGTGATATGCCAAGTGCAAATGTCTAGCTTAATGATTCTAGGGGGGAAAAGGTTTTAAAATATTTGAAAATATAAAATAAATCAGATGGACAATTTTGGAAGTATAATTTCAGCATAAAAATACCATCAAATGGAAATTATTGTGCTGGTTCTTAATTTGAATCTAACCTTTTTCTTAAATACTGCAAGTTAAATTCTAATCATCTTTAGGCATCAGTTGTAATGTCACAGAAATCAGTAGGACTATTAAACAATGTGCATAATTAGGGCCAGTTCTGTTCCAGAATCAAATAATGAAATCTATTTCTTCCCCCTTAATACAAAATTAATTATAATCTATATTAATTTAGTAGGTATAAAAGTAGTTAATGTCATACTCTTTATTTGTAAACAGCTTGACTTCTTGGGTATAGGAAAAGTATTTAGTAAGGTCTTTTGGGCAGTGTGACAGGTATTGGATTGCATCTTTGATTTATTGGCTGTTAATATTTTCCATCACTATCATCTGCAAATGATTGTATAGAGCACCTGGAGCTTGTAAAATACCCTTGAACAAACAAACCTATGTATATTTTCTACTTGAAACAGTAAACAATAATTATTTCTATCTCCCATCAATTTACAAACTGCAATTGCTATGTTTACAGAGAAAATATTTGTTCACATGCTAGTGTCATCAAGAGAAGACATCTCCAGAAGAACTTTCCAATGAACATTAGTTATGGACAAACAACATCAGTTTCCAATGGAATTTGTTCTATAAATTTGAGTGCTCATTAAGTCTCTAATATTAAAGTATCTAAATCTGTTACACCTCTTCAATGATCTCAATTTAGAACTTTATGCAAGAATTCTGTTATCCTTTTACATGGAAACACGGTGGAAGGAAATTGAAGCAAAGTGAGATTATTGCTGAGTATTATTGACTAACACTGGGAGAGCTGAATGACATTCCCAATAAATTATATCTGGTTTGACACAGACCACTTTCATTTGTTTTTATTTATGTAGGCCAACAATATATTAGTTGGTTTTTTTTCTAGGTTTAAAAAAAAAGGAAGATTTATTCTTTAAAGGTCTGTACCACTAGTCAGTACAGCAATTTATATATTATATCTCCCTCACGATTGTACCAAAAAGACCATATCCAACTTCTGATTAAGCTAGCTTTTCAAAAATAGATACTTACATGCATTAATTTTTGTGCTTGTTATGTATATATTCTTTTCTCAGTTCCCTCAATATTCCTGAAAATATATTCACTTGCACATTTGGGGAGAAGGAAGTTCAAATCTAATCGTGTCAGTAGTAAAGGAGAACAAAACCCAACATAGATGGGACTCAAAAATTGCCTTATTACAAAGGACAGAAATCCCATGACTTATAATATGTAATTTTATCTTGGAAAGATGCTTAACTCCCAAGCATTAGACGTGTGGCATTTTATTTCCAGTCTCTTTTACACAATCACTTCTGTTTCCTTATTATTATTTGGAGAAGGAATTGTGCTCAGAGGCACAATCTATATATCCTTTTTACCCAACAATTCTAAATCACAGGTTAAAAAAAAATAGTGTTCTAAATCCTGAAAATCCAGTCAACAGCAATGTATTCCACAATCTAAACACTAATCAAGTGAATTATATACTTTTTATTTATTTATTTATTTTTAAGAGGTTTGAATTTTCCTTTTTTTTCGCTCAGTTAAAGTGACCTTGTGAAAATACAGAAGCTCTGGTCTGCCAGAGCTGCTTTTTTTTTTTTTTTCCAATATTCTTTTATCATGATATCATCCTGTTTCTCAAACTGGAATATCATCAAATATTTAGGTTCTGCCTGAAAGTACACTCCTCTTCTTACGTGATGAACTGTAAAGCTCAATTTGCAATAGATATTTTACTTCTGATTGTTTCCTCTTGCTTCCACGTGGAAAATCTTTGTCTTAAAGCTATTCATAATCAATCTAAATTGGCTCTCCAATTCAGATTCAATAATTCAATTTATTTGATGACTTAGGATAGAGTTGTTCTTGTCAGTTACAGAATCTGCTTGAATTCTTTCACCTCTCTGATTCCCTGTATTCATACACTTCTGATCTCATTAATATAATTAATTTTATTTCTAAGGAACTATTCCAGTTCAGACAAAGTAATCTCTCCGTATTTAGAAAACTATATACTGTGCTGCAATTTGCTTTGCAGGGGTCCTCAAGGCCACCTTTTTCTGTACTTTTGCTATAAAGGGTGTGTAGTATCAGGATATTCCTTCATATTGGGTGCTGACATTTGGAGCCCATGCAAACCTAAAAAGTCAGAGCTTCACATGGTTCGAAGTCAAATGCTACCATTGGCTTTTCAGCCTATATTTGGCAAAAAGGCAGACAACATTCAGTGACTTCATTTAAATAAGATCCTAAGTATGTGTTTAAGTATTAAGCCAGGCAAATACCACATTATGAATTATGTTCTGAGCAGTTTGCAGAACTTTAACTCTTCGATCATCTTTTTCCACATAACTGTGCCAATCCAAACTTCAGACTGCATTCCTATACTATTTTTCTTTGCTTTCAGTAACACTGTAACACAATATTTCCACATATTTTTTAACGCATACAGCCAGAAGCCTGAGCTTAACTTAT
The DNA here is from genome assembly GCF_001431845.1 of Calidris pugnax. Classification (NCBI taxonomy): domain Eukaryota; kingdom Metazoa; phylum Chordata; class Aves; order Charadriiformes; family Scolopacidae; genus Calidris; species Calidris pugnax. The sequence goes on along the minus strand of NW_015090859.1, from coordinate 5,374,256 downwards.
ATACCATAATCGGCATCTGGTACTAACTGGTCAACTGTTTAATGTCAAAAGATAGAGATCCTGTCTACTAGGATTTTCAAAATTGCTTAGATCTGAACTTGCCTATATAATGGATGTATCCCATGATATCCAAAAAATCTCTTCACAATTCCAGTCAAGTCTGTCTACACATCTTTACAATTCTTCACAAGTTTCTGCAGTTCATTGTCAGTTGTAAATCAGTGTGTTCATTTATTTATTTGCGTCTCTAAAGAAGTGTCTCCAGTAATCTTCCAATGTGCCTTGTGAAATTGATCCTTTATATAACAGAGTTAAAGTTGGAACTAATAGGATTATTTAGGACTTTTCCTCCCCTCCCCTCCCCTTCCCTTCCCTTCCCTTCCCTTCCCTTCCCTTTTTTTTTTACCGATAAATATAATAGGTATGGATACATTTGAATTATTATTAAGTAACTCTATAATATACTGTGGCTCATGAACGTAAGGTATGTGAATTGTAAAAGTGCTACAGAATGTGAAAGCTGGAGTTCATTGTTCAGCGGTTTAGACAGCAGGGTGTATATAGTCATGATTCTGACTCATGTATTTTCCTACCTGACTCAAACAATCTCATAGATAAGCAACTATGTTTCTCTGGGCAACAATAAGCATGTGGGTTGTATTTAGAAAAGTGGAGCAATTTTCTAGAAAACCTGCCTCCAGTTTTAGTGCTTAAGCCAACACTTCTGTTTATTGTATTGCTATGTTCACAATACAGTAGCCCACCACTTAAAATAAGTAAATTTCTCATGGAGTGAAGTGATTTGATGTTGAAAGTAGCCCTAGTGGAGTCGTATATAGTGTTCTTTAAAAAAAAGAAGCAACAAAAACTAAACACAAAACACAGACAAAGTAAAAACAACAAAATCCCACAAATCATAAGAAAAATTGTACTCTGGTGTGCTAGAATCTGTGGTTTTTCAGAATACAAGTCAAACTGCAAAAGCTGAGGAGGAGCCTGGGAAAGATTTTCCTACAAGCTGCGACATCTGTGAACTGCTGAATTACTGCTATACTCTTTGTCACCTCCTTTCTATATTTCACATAATTTTTGTGAACATTTGTATCAACATCCACTACAAGCATTGAGTAAGAATCCAGTGAGGTTGCATATTCATCTTAAAAGGTACAAAATTCAATTCTGCAATAATTGTGTGGATTTCCTTTTCAACAAAGGGTAGAAATACACAAAAGGCCAAAGACTCTTCCTGATTCATTATGCTGTGTCCCCTGATATGAAAAACAACCCTTCTATTTAATTTTCGTATATAACTGTTTAACCATATTTTCTTGTCTACAAAAGCCGCACTGGGTTGCCTTTCTATGTATTTAGTGATAGTCAATTTTTTCTCTATTATTAATCCTGAATTCACATGTTTAACTTATCTTCCTCTACTAACCAGTATTTTTTTTCTTCATATTTCTCTTTGCACTGATGTAAGGAAATACGATTGTTCTCACATGCATTGAAGACATTGCCTAACTGTGTCAAACTAGCTCCTCTTTTTATTTCCTCTTGTACTGAAATATCTTCATTTCCCTAAGTCTTGTATGATATGTTCTCTGTATTTGTTTCCTTCTGAATTCTGCTGTATGGAGCAGAAACTAACAGCTTTGCAGGGTGATATTAAAACTTCCTTATCTGTCACACAAATATGCTTCTTAATACACTTCTTGTTCTGCTTTTCGTGGTATCACACTCATTATTCTCAGGTATCCTGTGATGAACTAATAAATGAAGGTCTTGCTCTCACAGTTTTTCAACTTAGCCTAGTTTATACACCATACTCTTGTAATTAATCCTTAAGTTCATGATCTATTTTGTATTATTCCTTTTAATTCCAATTCTAATTTTCAGTCCCTTAGCACCATCCCATGCATTACATACATTGATATTGTAGCATGCAGGCAATACCTCAGCAATCATGTGTCATCAGCACAATTTTATTACTTGTTCCAAGGTCATTAATGAAATGAAAATATTAAGCAAGATTGATCCCAAGAACAATCCGTGAATGATTCTCTCTAGCCTTTTCAGAACTGTTTATTATCTTCTCCACACAGACAGTTTCTTAGATTGTTCTTTTCTTCTTTTTACCTATCTCGTTCTGTCACACTAAAACACTTCCTTTACAGAACTTTAGGTACAGAATTTATTTTGCCTAGAAACTGATTATCAGAAAAAGATGTATATTTAATTGTCACGTTCTGGCCCAGAAAACTTTATCTCATATTTAGTTTCTGTTCAGTTCTCTTTATCTATATTGACTGAAGTGTGCTCTTCAGTTCTTTCTCAAGTATCTGTTCTCAGCATCTACCTTTTTCTCATAGTCAAATTGTTTTCCTGCACTCATAGAAGTGCCCAGCAATTCTGTGACCTTCCCAGTGAGTGCTGTTGTTGAGAAAATAGTGATGAAAGCTTCCTCTCATCTCTTTTATGACTTTAAATCTCCAGTTGCACTTCACAATTGTTTGTCATACCTTTAATCTATATATCTGCCTGAGTTTTGTCAGCTAATATTCCATGATTTAAAACTAATATTTCTTCCATTAATATCTTAACCTTAATTAAGATGCTAAGTTACTACTTAACCTTAATTAAGATATTATGCCCTTAGTATCCTTCTATTGTTTGTCTCATCATCAGTATTTCATCATTACCGATGATAATTTTTTCTCCCCAGTTCTTAGCTTTGATGAAGGACACAGAATACCCTCTTCACACTCCAGACCCACACCCCCACCCTAGTCCTATACAATTCCTTCTGCAATTCTACAATTCTCTTCTCTGGTTGTTTGACTCATAAACATTCCATCTTCTGTTTCTTTGTTGAACTAAGTGGTTATGCATTTAGATCATTTATCAATGACTAGCTGCCTTTTTCCCAATTGGCTTCTATGCTCTGACACAGAAAAAATGCTTACCTTTCATTAATTTCTGGGTTCAAGATGCTTTATAAGAAATGTAAGGTATCTGATTTTTTTCAGTGCAGAATTTTCTTCTTCATGTACAAAGTTCTTCTGAACTTTGCTTTCCATGATCTGTCACCATACTGAGCTTTATTTGTTAGTCAAACGTGTCATCCAAAAAGGCTATGCTTGGTGTTTTCCCCTTAGAAATAATCTTTTATTATGTTCATCTCAAATATGAGTCTACTGTCTTATAAAGACATGAGTCATTTTCTCTTTCACTTTTACTCTTTCTGTATATCAGTCTTCCTTATTTTTGCTTTTCCATCTTTAACCATTTCTAAATTTCTAAAGAGGTACTGCTAGCATATGAGTATGGAGATATTCTGGTATGCCATCCAGGTATTCAGCATGAAATTATTTTGTGCTATGTTATGCTACGCTATGCTATACTATACTATACCATACCTACTTTTTCCTAGAACTATAATCTTATAAAACATGATCTTAAATCTTACCTTAGACAGTAAACTTCTATCTAGGTCGCTGGCTCTCATTGATCTAGGAATACTAATCTACTTCTTCTTCTTCCTGTCTCATTTCATACATTACACTTCAATGTTCAGAGAACATCCATTAGAAAATGCTATGAAAACGGGGACCAATATACCACAAAAATGAGAATTAGTTCTGTTTTTGAACCAATCATTGATTTCTAGGATGAATCATTTGACTTCTCTGAACATGCATTCATCGTCAATGAGTTGGGAAAAATACTTCTCTTTCAGGCAAATTATGCACTGAAAGAGACTTGTTGTGACTTGGGTCACAACAACCCCATGCAGTGCTACAGGCTGGGGGCAGAGTGGCTGGAGAGCTGCCTGGCAGAAAAAGACCTGGGGGTGTTGGTTGACTGTCAGCTGAACATGAGCCAGCAGTGTGCCCAGGTGGCCAAGAAGGCCAACAGCATCCTGGCCTGTATCAGGAACAGCGTGGCGAGTAGGGCCCGAGAGGTGATTGTCCCCCTGTACTCGGCACTGGTGAGGCCCCACCTCGAGTACTGTGTCCAGTTTTGGGCTCCCTACCATAAAAAAGACATCGAGGTGCTGGAGCGGGTCCAGAGAAGAGCAACAAAGCTGGTGAGGGGTCTGGAGCAAAAGTCTAATGAGGAGAGGCTGAGGGAGCTGGGGTTATTCAGCCTAGAGAAGAGGAGGCTGAGGGGAGACCTTATTGCTCTCTACAACGACCTGAAAGGAGGTTGTAGAGAGGTGGGGGTCGGTCTCTTCTTCCAAGTCACAGGTGACAGGACTAGAGGAAATGGCCTCAAATTACGCCAGAGGAGGTTCAGATGGGATATTAGGAAAAAATTTTTCACTGAAAGGGTTATCAGGCATTGGAATGGGCTGCCCAGGGAGGTGGTTGAGGCACCATCCCTGGAGGTGTTCAAAATACGGGTTGACGTAGTGCTGGGGAATATGGTTTAGTGGAGGTGTTGCTTTTTGTTTGTTGTGTGGGTGTTTCTTTTTGTCCACATTAAGTTGACAGTTGGACAGGATGATCTTTAAGGTCCCTTCCAACCTAGAAGATTCTGTGATTCTGTGATTCTGTGAAATATATTGTGTGCTGAAATTGTCTAACATTACCACAACTGCACACACACAAATAATACAAGAGGAAAAACTCTTTTAACAAGAGGAAGCAGTGATTAATTTCCTTACATTTATAATTAACAGGAAATTACAGTTCAAAAAAGAAAAGTAACAAGGTCAACTTTTACATGGAAAGAAAAAATAGCGGCAGGCAATGGGATGTGTAGTACCTTTTGTATCATTCAAAATATTGAAGAGAAGATGCAGAGTAGTTAATGGAAATACAGTCTGGGAGAAACAGTAGACACCTCTAATATAATCTGAGTAGGCACGAGGTGAAAAAGCCCTTGGAGCCACAGGCTCTTTGGTTTGTTATCAACTTCTTTGAACCATTCTTTAGGTTCTTATTTCAGGTAGTATGTAGACACCTGTAGGGTTCATTCATTTTTAAATAACATCATTAAGTAATGCAAATAGACATTAGTCCGGAGTACTTGCTTATATTTACACAATCAATTTTATATATATATATATGTGTAGACAAAGAACAATAAATAAATAAATGTATAGACAAAGGAAAAAGGGCAATCAAGATAATTTATGGTATAAGTGGATCAACACATGATGAAAAAATAGTGTTAAATTAAAGGTAGAAGAAAAAAAGCAATATATCTATATGAAAATATTCCTAACTTTTGAGTTATATGTAGTTATCAATAATTAAAAATACTCAGTGCTTTTTTTGATTTTTGTAATGCACAAAGTGACATCCCTGTTATCTTTAAAAAAAAAAAACAAAACTAAACTAAAGCCCAAACCAAAACCAAAACCAGAACCCTTTAAAAGCAATATTTTTTGTCTAAAGTAACATTCCTTACTATAGAGATTTTAGGACCATGTTTGCAAGTTGTCCTATGCCAATGCACAGAAAACACGGCCAAGTCCTCTGCAATTTCTCCCTTCAAATTTCATCAAAATGCTAGGAGAAAGCAGCAGTCAATTTTGGAAACCCTTGTAATTTTTCTTTAACACCAGCAAAAACTATGAAGGTGTTAGAAGCATAGCATAGTGGCATTTTTGTTTGTTTGTTTAATTCAAAGAATAATCAAATAAAAATAATAAAAATAACAATAAAGACTGAAATAATAATTGATGAGAAAAAGGATATTTCAGTCAGGAAATGTTAATCGGATTCCAGAACAGATGTGACTTCATATATTGGGAGAACCATGAAATTCTGATAATGACTTGCCCAGGCAGAAAAATGTGGTGCTATCCAAGCAAACTGAGTTAAGACAAGCTTTCTCCTAAAGGATTAGTTTCTTCCCTCCATGTATTTTTGCTACCTTGTAATTTTTGGAATGATGTGCTAGATGTGAAACAGTAACAGTCTGCATAATTTCCATGAGAAACCATAACAACATTTTTATGAAAGTTTGAGAAGTAGAGGTTATAAAACAACTCCAAAATATGGAATATAAATCACATTTTTTCATGTTATGTTTCAGGATTTGACTATGCCTCATGTTGTTGGCAGAACTATTTATCCCAGTATGAACCTTTGCAAAACCACTTAATCATAATTTTCACTTCAGTTCATAACAGCTCATAATGAGGGAATAATAACTGACCTACCACTTCCCTGTTAATCAGTGTTAAAAAGTATGTAAACTTCTAAATACAATGCTATGCCATTTGGAAATTACAAATGAGAGAATGTCAATTAATTTATCTTATCTGAACAGTAAATCATCCCCAGTTCCAACAAATTATTAACTGAGCACCAGTGGAGAAAACTGAAACTGACGGAATTATCCGGGTTATTTGCACTCACTGAAATCAAGAAGTCTAATGATTTCATCATGTCAATGGGCAATCTATACATATATACATGTATACAGTTTCTTTGATATCTAGCAAAGAAATTGCTAGATACAAAGAAGCAATTTTATGTATTAAAAGTTATGCTGTAAACTCTAGCCATCATGACCTGCCAAAACTCCTTGCAAGTTGTTTCATTTTTATTACCTATAGCATCCACATATGCAACTACTGGTTGACAAATAACTATTTTTAGTTCACAAAAAGTTTTCATTCCAAGTTTATTGAGAATATCTTTAGAATCCAAAATGATGAGTCACAGTTCCTTTGTAACCAATTTTTATATATGTCAGTATAGATTTAAATGGGTATGTCCTTTGTAAAAACATATTTTAAACCAAAACTCGCATAACTGTTTTCAGTTCTCCAGTAACAGAGCATATGAACCCAGATGTATCAGGAGATATGTAGATGTAGATAATGTCTATATACATCAAAAACCCCCTAGAATTTTAGCCTTAAATTAAGTCTAAATGAAACAGAGGAAGACAAAAATACTGAAAAGATAAAGAGAATAAAATATTTTATTTAAAAAACCGAAATCAGTGATGATATACAGGACTTTAAGTACCATTAGAACAGGGAGAGAAAACATATCTTTCCTATAAGTTTACTGGATTTACTGAGTTTACTACTCATTTTTCCAAGTAGTGAAAGCCTTCACAGAATGCCCAAAGAATAATTGAAATCTTACTTCAGAGAGTCCAGAATGACCGTATTTTTACCTCATTGAAGCATGCTAGAAAAGCTGGAATCAAAACCAAAGTAAAGACAGTTCTTCATCATATTTGCTCATATGTCCCTTTGCTTCTTTTAGGTATTAGAAGCATGCGTACATTATTTGGATCTGCAAAGGCAATGAAAAAATAGTATGGACACAGAAGATGAAAGTCCAGGCTCCATATGATTGATTTTCCCAGTAGAAAGGATTAATCTTTACTTTCAGCTGCTTTCAGAGAGTGAAAAACAGTGCAACTGCAATACTAGTACTTTGCATTACTTTCACATTCTGCAATAAACTATCCGTGTCCAGAATTATTACATAAGTGAATAAACAGAAAAGTAGAGAAAAATATGATGGTTTTAGTCATGAAATAGGCTTGCAAAGATCTCAATTTAAGGAAACTCCAACTTTGCCCTAAAATATACATTTGCAGGTAAATTTTTTCAAGGTATTTCGAACAGTTGCTTATTTTACTATAGGGAGATTGAGGACAAAAGATGCTTTTGAGAAGAGATTGAGAGCTAATTCATAGGAGGAAGGCTGGTTTCTTTGTGGAGGAAAGATTTTGGAAGGTGTGATAAGATGTCTTAGAGAAAAAGTGGCTTTCTGAAACTTTCTGAAGACAGAAAAGGTCTTTAAACCTATAGATTATAAACAAACTGCAGTTCTACGGTTATCCAGGAAAGCCAGTGACTAGATGTTATTCATCTTTGGTATGGTATTTGTATTACTTTACACAAATTGCTTTTTATTTACTAATTCTTATTTTCATTTGTGTAATTTCTGAAGGATGAATGACCATATGAGTTCCATGTAAAACTTCCCATGCAAACCTTTACGTTTTTGAGCTATTTCATAAAATGCATGTAAATTTGATTCTGAAAGGCTTAAATAATCTCATGAAGCAATATACAGAAACCACCAGTCAAACTAAAGGAACAGTATTTCAAGCATACATGAGGTACCACCCAAATTAGGGAAAGGAATGTGTAAAGAACATGCAAAACCAATGTCTATCTACAGCAAGACTAACTTTGTGTCATGTCCCAAGAAACCATTTATGTGCAATTTACAGTAAAGCTGATGCTGGAACTGTGTAAATGTTTTGCAGTATTTCTTTAGTCATTCACATTCTGTTTTAAAATGTTGCACTTTATGATAAAATACCCTGGAAGCAGCATGAGATAGTTCACTTCCAAAACCTTTCAAATTTAAATTATTTACCTAAACAAAGCAAAACCTCAGAAAAACAGACTATAGCCAATATCAAATACTCTCTATCATTGAACACTAAACATAAGACACATAAGCTCAGAGTAGCTGGGTAGAGGGAAGCACACTTTTTATATATTTTAGTTATGTATTTACATTTATTACAATAATGAAGTCTTCTTATAAGATAAATTTTATTGGTGCTCTCTTTATAGAATCATGAAAGCCTACTGATTTTTTATTTATTCCATCAAAATTTGATTTGAACTATTCAAGAAATCTAACCTATCCAAATTTAGACTGAGATTATAGACTTTAGCCTTACATTGATATCATCCAACTATTGATCTTTTGTTCTTTCTACTTCCCTTCCCCTCCCTTACATCATTTTTCAAATTTTTTGTTACTGCATCAACTAAGGAAAAAGAAAGGAACCTTTACTAGGTGATTCAATGCTGTTTTGTAACCTTTGTGTGGTTTACAGCTTAAATGCATAATGAATAACCCTAAATAGCCATTTCTGATGATAATGGGACAAGTACCATCCATACTTTCCTTTCTAAGAATTGTATGGATCAATGTCCAAAAGGAAGTTTTTTGAGATTTTGTTGTTGTTTGTTCATTGTTTTTGTGGGTTTTTTTTCCCTAAGAAACTGTCACTTCTAATTTTTTCATTAAGTAACCTAGTTAGCAGGAGGGCAATTTTTTTTGACCAGTCATTAAAAAAATATGTCTGGTGTTGGAAATGACAAACGCTCAGCTAATAATGAACTCAGACAATTCTATAAGCAATTTAAAACTAGAAACTGCCAAAAAGGAATTGCAGCTTCTTTCTACAAAGCTAACAGCCTTTCAGTGATACTACTCTTAGTGCAATTCCACTTCATAGTAGGAGGAGGTTTTGCAAAAATAAAATTAGAAAAATAACTTTGCTTTTTTTTTTTTTTTTTTTTTTTTTTTTTTTTTTTACTGTAGAAGCTCTGGAAAAATGTCCATTCTTCTCTTGAGCTCACAATGTCAAACTTTCCCCTTTGAAGAACAGATTCTGTTGCTGGGCATCCTGTTCCTTAATAAGATCTCATTAGTAGCTTGTTATTCTTTCTCTTCACAGCTAGAATAAGCAGTTCCCTTGGAGTCCTCCCTCTGTCTTCCAGATCAGGGAGAGTTAATAGCAATAACATGTGCCTTCTCCCTAGGAGAAAAAGGGAATGATGTCTGATGTGTTGCCCTTAATATGGTCTATTATTTTCCTTAATGACACTGGCAACAAAATTATGTAAATTATGGTCCTGGAACCTTAGAATGTGATCACAAGTATGAAGAAGAGTAAAACAATCCCACATGAAGAACTCAATACAAGTGTTTGGACCTGGTGATGTTTAAAATTCCAAATGCAAGAAATGCACTTAGATTTTTCATTTCAGGTTTTCAGGCATCAAAGTTTTCTTTCATAAATTCAAAATTGCAGACAAGACAGAACTTTCCGGGAGTTAAGAGCCACCTAATTAAGGTGTTCATTAAAAGTCTGATACTGTGATAGGATTTAGTATAAAGCTGACAAACTACTTCCAGTAGATATGGGAACATTTCAAAGCCACTGCACACATAGAAAAGAAACATATCCTCAGTAAGGTCTTGCTTAAAGATGCACAAATCTTCCTGAATGCCAGTGATCTATATAGGAAATTCATAGAAATGATAGGTGCAAAGAATTTTTTCCACCATATGAAAAAAGATCTTGTGTTTTAAGAATAATATCTTCACAGAATAAGAAACTAATTTCTTTCTTTTACTTATGTGTATGTATCTATATATATATACACAGATATATGGGAGAGGGTGATTTAGCTTAGGTACATGTGTCACTATAATTGCAAAGACAATACATTGCTTTTTTACCACAGACTGGCTGATATTTTGTTATTCATACAGCCTGTTGCTCCATGTCCACCTGTTTCTCTCCCTTGAACCGTTATTCTCTTTTTACACACCTTATACTATTTTTACTAAATAGCTTTGCTGTTGTTATATGCCTACCTTCACCGTGGCATTTAACTACTTGCAAAAGCCGTTCATTGCTGCATATAAAATCCTTAACCATTAATATTATCCCTTAATTAAACCATACAACTTCTAATGTGTCAGCTGGCATATGCAACCCTCCTTAGGGATATCATTCACCAAAAGCAGTAGGCTTGAAATCTAAATTTTCAGTGCCATCTAGAAATACATTCATGTCACTGGAATTCCCTCTGTTGGTGCCTTAAGTTTTGCATGAAAAATTTCATCTAATCTTGCTAATCCTGGAATCAATTCTTATGTCCAATATGGTGATTATAGCTCAGTCTTTCTCTGAAGGAAGCATCCTACCACGTTCTGTTGTAAAATCAAGGAGGACTCTGAATTGCATGGAGGTGAGAAGAAAGCAAAATGAACTATAAAAAAGATTTGTCTTTTGTCCTAAGTCATAGCCCCAGCTGCAGCAGATCAACTCAATTTTATGGAATGAAAAGAGACTTAAACAGTATTTTTAGCGTTGGTTCCTCGACCCGCAAAGGTAGGGAAGCTCCCCGTGTCTGGCAGGCTGAAGCAGAGCGAGAGGTACCATCTCTCTGGGTGGCTGATGGAGTGGAATCCAGCTCTTCAGCAGCACCAAGCACTTTTAGAGTTAAAGCTGTGGCAGATTGGTGGATTAATGTGCTCTGCCTCCAAGGGACAAATGCTCTTTTTTTTTTTTTTTTTTTTTTTTAACTCTACTCCTGAAACATCAGTTGAATAGATGACTTCATAGGATGGAAAACCCCATAGAGAAAACCGAACTGAACTAAACAGGTGTATTGCAGTTTAAAGGAGAGTAGTGAGAAGCAAGAGAGAAGAAGTAACGCTTTTCCTGCATGGCTACACAACCTGCACAGTGTTTCTACCTATGCAAATCAGCCAGGTGGGAGTCTAATCTTTATTTCACAGAACTAAGTTTTATCATCTACTTAGGGAATATGTAAAATATATATATAGGAAAATTACCAGAAACACTGTTAAAGGCATAACGTTACACTTTTTCCTTCTTTAAGTCTCATAAGAATGTTATTCTGTCTTCACCACAAAATATCAGCCGGGAGGACTGTCTAAACCTGTGCAAGAGAAATTCTTCCAGCTATATTCCCACAAGAGAACCCAGGAATATGAGGTCTTTTGTTATCTAATGAGGTATTGGGGTATTGAGTGAGCCCCAGGCAGAGAGGTGTCCTCTGAGAATGTCGCAGCACACAGATGCTTGAATTTGTAATACCCATTCCTCTACCTAATGATATAGGTCAAAGAATATTTCTTGACTGCTGAGTGTGATCTGGAGTCTGTCCATGTTAGTGGAACTAAACATAAACTGAACTGGTGTTAAGGTACCAAAGGAACCTACTGCTAAAACCTTGATATCTTCTTTAGTCTTTAGAGTTGGATAGCAGGTAAGTAAGAACTTCAAACAATGTGGATTAACACAAGATGTTGAAGAAAACATTCAAAGACATTCATTCATCTGTCTCCTTATCTTCAGACCTTGCTCCAGGTCTGAAGACTTCCAAAGACCTCACAAAAGTACTGTGTCTAGAACTTCTGCCTGGTCCCACAATACTGATTATATTGCTTCCAGTAAAAATATTCTCAGTTTAAAATGTGAGAGATGAAGCGATCCATTTGCTGCAGACTGAATGAGTTGAAACAGGCAACTCCTGAAACTAAAATTCTAGGGCTGAACTTAGGTCAGTTTATTTCCAAATGTAGGAATATTGTTCATCCCAGACTGAAGCTAGATTTCAGAACTGGGAGACAAAACAGCAAAATCACTACAAGGACAGAAGACATTTTGAGTTTTTCTATTATTCGGTGTAGTATAACAACATTCAGATCAGCTAATTACACAAGGCCATGCTGAAATTTCTTCAAAAAATACACAAAATGTGGCAAAATGTCTCATCATATTTTTTTCCCAGAAAGTTTGGCTCTGTATGATCCCTTGATAAAGCCCTATGACTAGAGATACAAATGAAGGCTTACTAATTATTATATAACTTTTAAATTGATTAGTATGCAATTTTCTTCTGTTGCTATGTTATTTTTATTATGCTATTTCCCACAATGTACTAAATTCTGTAAGTTCATTGCATATTCATTTCTCTAGGTCTTGAGAGTCCATAGATTGTATTCTCACAACAAACTATTTGTATCTGACAACTTTTACTCACGTTCTGACATGCATTCAGTTATTTTTATTGTATAACTAAATCTGGTGGAATATTCTGTTTGTTTGAAGAAATGACACAATATTTATGCTAAAATTAGAGATTTAAATGTGATTTAAGAGTTCAAATCTTGCCTTTGCAGAATTTTTATTAGTATACATTTGTGTTTGCATGTTGCCATTAATATTTGCATAGTAAATAAGAGTAGTCATAAAAAGCCAAAAAAAAAATAAAGTAGATTATGTGAAGAAAGTTACTTATATTCAAGCATATAATAATTGATTTGCTATTTTTTTGCTTAATCTTGAAGCACTTATTAAGCATTGATCTTGAAATAGGAAGTATAGACAGTTTTTCTAGTTAAAATCATGCTTTAAGGTGATATCACTGTTGCTGGCATCACCAATAACAGGAAATGTAGTTGTCTAAACATGTGCAAAGAACATTTATTTTACTTTGAAGTTAAAAAATAAAAAGGAAGAAAAAGAAAACAAATTAAAAATAAACTGTTTATTAAACAGAATATTGTATTGAACATTGTGATATAAAAGCATACCTGGTCTAAAGGGCACATGGTATGGGGTAGTGGATTAGGAAAGATCAGCCTTTTCTGATAAACTCCCTGTGGTGTGTCTGGTAGAAAAAGACTCACAAAAAGCAAGCAGAAAATTACCAGCATCTATCACAGTGAGAATGAAATGTAACAAAAGCCTGTAAAAGCTGTCAGAAAGAACAAACAATTCTTGATCCATAGTAGTTAAAAGAGGTCTGTAAACAAAGCAGGTTTTATTTTCATTTCAAACAGTCCTGTGATCAGACTGAAGTGAGATAGCAGCTGCTTAAATGGAGTTAACAAGCCAGATACTTCAAACTCAATAAAATGCTACTGTACAGTATGGTGTGGCAGTTTGTTTTTAATGAAAGTCAGCTTTCTGGCTACAAACAATTTGTGTTATCAGAACTTCCATAACAACACTTGAAATTCCACAAAAATTGAAGTGTTAACACTGATGGTGGGGAAGCAAGATATTTTAGGTTAAAACTTTGGTGTTTAAAAAGGTTATAGGTTTACTTTTTCTGGTGATTCTTTTGTCACCAATATTTTCATCTGACAGTACACATTTTTATTTGAAAGTTGCTAAAAATGGATGCCAAATTGCTGAAGTTTTGTATATAAATATATAAAGATTGCTACAAATTACAATTGTCTTCAGTGGTTCATAACTGTTAAGGTTTTCCATCTGTTACTGAATTATCACACTAGAAAAAATCACTCTCTGCTTTTCCACTGCCCATGATGTTCCACCTGCCCAAGTCACAGTGAGCATTTTATAACCAGAGACTGAAGTATTAACTGCATATATATGAGAAATTTCACTTGATCTCCAGTACCAATGTTACAACATGATTTATCACTTTAGTAATTTCCTTTTCCAGGCTGGAATAAATAATTCCAATTTGGAGAAACATGCAGTCTAGGAAGAAGAGAGCTAAGAAAACATACAAACTAGGCAGAAAGACGTGGAAATTGTGACCCTCCTTATATGCCAGGCTTATCACTATGAATTTTGCTTCTAAGCCTCATCAGCACTCTACCTACTGGCACATTACACCATACTGCATCTAACATTCATATTTAAATAAAAAGATCTAACAACATTGACAACAAATGAAAACTGTCAAAGAAATGTTTCCTATTTCTTCCCTTTGAAATAATTACTTTCCTCTTCTCTTTCTCACAGACTTCCCACACACTCCATCCAGAAGGCAAGATGAGGACCTTGGACCCCTGAGATACTGAGGGTTCATTATTTAACTACCACTAAGTGTTACTACCACATGAGTAAACCAACAAGCTCCTGTTCCTAAAATATTAAATCTGTTACCTTCATCACAGTACTTTTTCTTTCTTTGCCTTACACCACTCTCTTTATTCACAAAAATTTGTCTCCATCATGAGCATTTTTGGCCTACTGTTATATACTCAGGTATTACCTGTAGGTACCATAGAAGACTCTGTAAGGTAATTAATAAATCTGTGTTGAGAGCAACTTCAGTATTGTACAATAGATGAGGCACGGGTCAACAATTGAACTGAGAAAATAGAGTAAACTGTTGGGGAATACTCTTGGAAGTGAGAGAGACAGTCCTGTAATAGGCACGGTGCAAGTATTTTTTTTTTAAGGGAAAGGAAGGGATTAAACAAGCAAGTTCAATTCCAGCGTTCTCTAATTTTTGATAGCTTAACTTTGCAGCCCTCACAATGTGCTTCAATACAGCATTTTGAGTACAGCATATAATGTCTTTTGACATGTATAAACATTCTTATGATTAGAAGTCACAGGGTTTATTTATTGTTATAAATTGTGTCCAATCCAATTTGGCTTCATATTGTCCAATTCCCAAGTATCTTTCGCTGCAAAGAGGATCTTGGAAATCTGTAAATGTTAGCAGCTCAGTTGAAATAGCCTGCCTTGGCAAACTTACTGAAACATATCTGTCAAGCACAGCAAAAGCCTTGTAAAATGCTCCTCTGCTGTAGGCCATAGAATGGAGCTATAATAAACTCTGACCCATAAAAAGTCATGTAGACATTATAACCTGTTTTTACTAGCCTTTTAAGTGCCAGGAGCAATTGATCTTATATGGTTTGGGTCTTTCCAGCTTCCAAGTCTTCATGAGCACCTAGGAACCTACATGGGTGTTCAAGTAGCCTCTGGCTTTGAAAGCCTAAAATAGGAACAGATACAGTGCTATCAGCTACTTAGTTACTCACTCCAGGCAGATGTTTGATATTTCCAACAGCACATACTTAAAAATGAAGCACCTATGGAAACCAACTGACTGATTCTGTATTGTTAATCAAAATAAATGTCCATGCAATCTCAAGCTGTTCCTCTAAATTACTGCATCTGTCATACTGGAAAGAAAAGGAGGGGAAAAGAAAAAAAAGAAGGAAAAAAAAAGAAAAATGTTTTAAATTTAGAGTAACAGTGTTCTTGCCTTAAGGCTTTCTGACCATGACAGCTTCCTTAAGGTTCAATGTTGCTATTCGTTTTGAGAAAAGTGCTGCAAACCTTAGTCCTCAGGGGAAACTTAAGTTCACTTCAAAACACTTCAATGGGATTTTTGCCTGAGTAATAGCTGAAAGATTTAGCTCTCTGCTAACTTCATGAACAAACAACATGAATTTTACAGCTTTTGATTTCTGCCAAATACTTACCCCATTAAATTGCTGTGGGAAATCAGCCATACAATTAAAACCTATTTTATGCCTTCAATAACGTTAATGAAGCAATTGTGGCTTTCAGAATTTTATATATCTGTGTGTATATATATGTGTGTGTTTTGCCATCACTGCAGCAGCTGCCAGTGGCCTCAGACAACTTCTCTTAAGTACATAGACCTAGCGATGAAGGTGTACGTGACTCTGGTGGTCATTAAACCTCATTAAAAAAGCTAAAAAGACTCTCCCCTAGACAGACAGTTTCCATAACATTCACAAATTTGCTACTTATTAATATGTGTACTCTATTCCTTCCATTCTTGTTAAAGAAAATGAAAATATAGAAGTAATGAGGAGTGTTCAGAATTTGAAACTGATTTCCAGACAGCCTATATTTCCCAGGAAGGTTTTGAGACTACATCTGAATGTAGTGTGATTTTTACATGCCAGTGTGTGGACCTGGATCTGAATGTTAGATCTATTGTTTGTTTCAGTGCATTTTTCACTTTTGAATCCTTACACCAGAAAGGCCTTTGGATGATGAATACTTTTTTACTTTGGTAGGAGGTCTCATATAGACAGTTGGCAAAAAGATATTCTCCAAAATAATGAAATTCTTGTCTTGCTGTAAAAATACATGTCATCAGGGAAAACTGTTCAAAATTCTGCTTTTGCTTTCTGACAGAATGACACAGGCAAGATTTTGGCCAAAGATTTTGATTGTGAGAAGCAACTACAGATATCTGAAAAATTCAGAATTCTGTTCTGAGATGTAATACATTCTGTGTATTTACCTTGGAGGTCCAAGTTTAGAAAGAATGGCCTGAACTCTGGAAGAGGTGAATATACTTCTCCACCCAGAGCCAGAGTTGCAGTGATCACCTCAGGGTCACAATACCCATCTTTGGAGCATTTATATTCTCAGTGCTCTACCACTTTTTGTAATCATAGAATCATCTAGGTTGAAAAGGACCATTAAGATCATTGAGTCCAACCATTAACCTAACTCTGCAAAAACCACCACTAAACCATGTCCCTAAGCACCACATCTCCCTGTCTTTTAAATGCCTCCAGGGATGGTGATTCAAGTACACTGAAGCACTTCCCTGGGCAGCCTGTTCCAATGTTCGATAACAATCACAATCCTGAGCTGAGAAGCTCGGGTTTATGAGGGAAAGTACAAGGACATTTGGACATCCAAGATGGGAATTTGCAGGAAGTGGGTTCCCGAACACAGAGTGACATAAACAAACAAATAAAAGATATTTGAACAAGGATAGGCTCTCTATGGATGAAAAATGGGAACTCAGATTCCCTCACAAGAAGAGAAAGAGGAGAAAGATCTTGATTGTAAGTCTTCCACATTTATTAATGTCCTGGATTACTCGACATAGGATTAATTTCTTGTTCAGTAACTTTACTTTTCAGTAAGGTCTCTTGGGAAATGCTTGGTAAAACTGCACTCTTAAAAGACTCTGTAGTCTGAATTTTTGAAAATATTTACGTTATAACCAGCTATGGTATGTGCGTTTCAATGTCTCAATTTTTTCAAGCTAGCCAGGTGCAGGGATGAGGAGGACCAAGATACAGCCACTTGACACAAGTTGGCCAACAGGATTATTTCAAATGATGAATGTCACATTCAATATTAGAAAGTTTGCTGAGGAGCTGTCTCTCTTCCTTGACGCCTATGTCCTGAGAACTTCTTGCTCCAGTTCCAGACCCCTGGGGCCTTCCCTTCCTCCTGAAGTTGTTGCACTTGCAGTGTCTGATATTAGCTGTCCACTGCTGGGAGTGCACAGCTTCCTACTGATAGCATTGGCTGAGTGTAATCCTTGCATATTTTATATTGTTATTGGGATCAATACTGGTTACTTAGTATTATTAATGTTAATTATTGAGTTTTATTCTATTAAATCTGCTTATATTTCAACCCTTGAATTTCCTTGCTTTTTTCTGATTCCCCTTCCGAGGGGTGGAGGGGTCACCAGGAGACAGAATAATTGTCTAAATTGCAATAAATTTTTGTGCGTTCCTCAAACCATAACAATAATATAGTCAGGTAAGGATAGTCAGGTATGTATCACTCAGTACTAAAAGCTACTACTATTTCTGATCAGGTTTGGTAAGAGTTAAAATTTGTTCTGAGCCCAACTTCTAAATCAAGCCCCGTAGGTAATTCATGTAGGAGAGTCATCATTTAGAGCATTTCAAAAGGCATTGAACTTTCCAGCACTCCCGGTATTTCAGTGATTATGTGCATGACCTCCTCCAGTAACTCTGACCATCGAACTTAACCACTGGAAATTTAGGAACGAGGGTGGCTGTCAGAGGTGTATAAAAATATTGGAAGTAAGAAGAAACATACATTCATGCAAATATTTCTCTCTGGCATCTAACCACCAGTTCTAAAAATGTATTTTGCATTTATGAGTTGCCACCTCCATATTTATATCAGATGAAGGCTGTGGGGTTCGCTCCTTGCCTTTCAAAAGAAGTGCAATTCTCCAGTACTACTTGCATTTGGGAAATATCAACACTGCAAAATAAATTATTATCCATCCTTTTTTTCCATCTTTTTAACCAGCTCATACAATATTTGCAGAGTCAGACAGTCTGAGTAATTTTCTTCTCACAGTAGAGAGCATGTAAAAAGTTGCTGTGTTTTCACTTTATGGAAATTGTTTCACTGGTGCAGACACAGAAGTGCTAGCAAACTCCTGTTCATATTTAGCTGTTACTGAAAACAGAACTTGATATTTAAATCCAAACAGTATGCTGACATCTTGGGCTGGCTGGTGTGAAATTTAATTTTTGCTGTTAAGCCTCAGAAACCTGGGGAAAACATGAGATGAACAACAGCCATTAAACTCCAGTTTTACAATATCCTCCAGAAATGAAATAGCAATTCTCTGCCCTATGGATCCAATGTCCCTTCAAGGGCCACACGTACAGGCACTATACCTGAAAACTATATTTGACTTTTGGATTTTTATTGCTGTTTTTTCCAGGGTACAGTTTTTTAGGCACAGTGTATAGAAGCAGAACAGAGAAGTAGCCGAACTCTATCCTGAAATGAGCAGTTGTATTCTGAGACTTCTCATTTTATTTTTTTCACCAACCTCTTCTTTGTAATATTAAAAAAAAAAAGCAAATAAAATTTTTATAACTCAGACTTCTTCAAAATTTCAAAATTGCCCAGTGCTTATATTCATAAAGTTGTCCTAAACAAACAAGTGCCTTCCCCACAACAAACATTTGCAAAATTAATTAATAAACACATAAACTCAAACAAGAAGCTCTCAAGAGGTATTTTTAATGTCAAGCAAGTTTGAACTAATTAAAACTTAACTTCTAAGCAGGGGCCCATTCAACTACCTCTGGAGAAATTAGCACCAGAGGGAAGAATGACATTCAACCATTTTTTGCCAACAGATCTTTATGCCAGAGCTTTTGAACAGATTAGTTGTTTGTTCCTTTGTGTTAGCTTAGTGCAGCTCTCCTACATGGCCTCAGCTCCAGAACATCAGAGAATTTGCAGAGCCGAAATAAACACATTTTTGGTGTCAACAGACTTCACATTTCCCACTCAGTAGCAATGTAGTAACTTTCAACCTAAAGATTCTGAAGTCCTGCGTGGGTGAGCTGAAAATCAAGTTCATCACTTCAAGAAATAAACTGACTGTGGAAACTGCTGGGATTTTTTTCTTATCTGCCTTCATATTCAGTTAACATTAATCACTTCCAGCTGCTTAATTCGAATCAATACTCCAGGGGGTTGAAAAAACCTGTGACTCCTTTGCTGTGCTAGCTACATATACATTATATTCTTACATTTAAATAAAGGATTTTACCTGAATGCCCTGAAAAAATGTGACAAAAGCAATGTGATGACTGAACACTGATTTCTGTTGCGAAATTAGTTCACCTGCCGGAAGGAAGACTGAATGGCTGAGACAAAACAGCAAGGTTACTGGCAATGTGACTAGACAATATTGCCAGAAGGTCAAACAGTATCAGGCTATTCCAGCCAAGAACCAAAATTTGGGAATATGATGTGGCAATATAGAGCTTTGTTCCCTAACCACACAGAAGCATGGTACCCTATCTTATTTCAACCAGACCACTTCCCTAGTAGTTAATCATTATATTCAAAATTATATTCATTCATTTTGGAAATATCACACTGTTTCAGGCTTCAGTTCACAAATTAAACTAGTCAAAAGCACAGACATTGGTAACTTGTTTGTTATTTGAATGCATCATATTTTCATTGTTTCCATTTTCCTCATTCTACATACTCCTCCTCAAACTTAGACTTGTACAATGGAATATCCCTCTGTCCTTATCCTTTATGCCCTATCCAAAATTTAATTTACAGGAATTTCACTTCTGCAAGATTTTCTGAACTCCTTCAACATTCAGTGACGAACCTCATATTCAGAATTCTCCCTTCCACCAGACTTTTTCTATTTTCTCTTAAAGCAAGTGCCTTTCTTATAAAGCTAATAATCTTAGTTGCAATCTCTTCTGGAATCCTCCTTTGACCCCACTTGCTTCTGCAGTATAAAGATGCGCTAAGCAATCATTTACACTAAAGATGTTTGCAGTAATGCAAACTTCAGTATGCCTATAGCTTTTTGTTAACACAGATTGGTTCCTATACCTTTTTAATCATGTTAGCACCTTAAATTTTGGTATTTGTTTATTATCAGAATAGTTTCAATATTTTAGCTAGTTATCATATTTAATTTCATTTTTTAATATTGATAAAATATTGTTAGCCACCTTTAGAAGGGGGTTGCCAGGGACTCTGTGCAGTAAGAAAAACTTTTTAGTTGTTAAGGGAAAAATCTGAGATTTCAAAGCAAGATAAGATTCGTTCTAGCAAATTTAGTAAAACCTTCCTAATCTGGATATGGACGTGAGTCAGAAGAAATAACACTTCATCTTTGGGAATGGTCCCAGTACTTAGTAACTCCTCACAGATGTGTTAATCAGTGGTTAACTATAGAAAGCTATTCTTGGCAACACATATGTGGAGAACTTATTTTTGTCTCTGACTGCAGTTATACTACTTTCCAATACATTTTTAAGTAACAAAAGCCCTCAGGCAAACCATTTGATTTGCGTTCCTGCTAACTTTCACCTCTCCCTAAGCATGTGAAAAATCTGCATTAGTTTTAATGGGAGTTATCCTTTTCAAGGTAGAGAACAGTACTTTCCTTTAGAGTACGAACGTATTTACTATATGTGGTAACTAACAGTGGAGTAACAGATGCTTTGTAGGCAAATAAACTACTGTTTCCTTTACAACAAAAATAGTAACTCTGATGGTCTCATCAGCTACCACACTTCACCCTCTGATCTGATTGTTATTATGAAATTTTCATTTTAAAAAATGCCATGTTATTTGTCTCTGTGGTTTCTCCTCACAGATATCCACAATAACTATTCATGAAGAGATGCCCTGTGGTGTCTTACCTTTGTCTAAATTATCTTCATAGTCTCTGCTCTTCTCTGTTAGTTTTTTATTAAAAAAACAAAACAAAACAAACAAGCAAACAAGCCAAAACCAAAAGTACCAACAACACACCCCCCAATTATTACATCTTGTGGCACAGCTATTTTGAGCTAAGTGAAATGAATTTACATGGCAACCAAGACACAACATGGTCAGTGTCAAACTGTTCAAACATATGCCTCGCTTGAAAAAAAATAGAGGGAACTTCTTTTTTTACCGTAGTTGCCATTAATTTTTAAATAGCACAAATGGTTTCTTCATAGTAACTTATTTGTCCTTCTCCATTTACACCTCTGTTTTTTTGAAGAAACTTTCCATGTGATTGTGTTGGATAGACCTACAATGTCAAGATGTGTATGCATTATAAATGTGTACTTATAAAATTGATTAAGTTTTGTTATGTTGTTGATTTTGCCTTTGCACAAGCAAATACTATATATATGCATATATAAAATAGCCTGTACTAATACCAATACACTGCATTATCAAACCAAAAACCCAAATCCTTACCTTGTGAGGGTGTATATACTTATATATATGTGCATACATATACTTGTGTATATCTATATTTCTATGCCAATATACTTGTATATACAGTTCAAGTACATATGCTTAAACTATTTAGAAGTAAAACACCTCTTATGCTTTATAGGACAATAATCTACTTTTCCCTTTTAATAAATTCTGTAATCAGACACAGTAGCTGCATGTAGCCTGAAAACGCTCCATATAAAGTAATGTTTGAAAATAATTTAAATTATGTTTCTGTTTACACATACTATCACCTGAAGCTAGCTGAAGCATAAAAGCCAGGGCATTTAAACTACTTAGGACCATTTCTGGAACAAACAGAGCAGAGAAATACAGAGCCATTACTCATTTCCAAAAATACAGATTAAGTTGCCTTTCATGCAGACCACACTACAATGCATAAATAAATGAGTTTGCCAACCTCATTTTAAATTTTATTTTCATACTAATTTTCCTTGCAATACACTTAAACAAATTGCACAGCTTTCTTATGAAAAGGCACTTTCCCATTTGAGATATGCAGTTACTTAAAATAGCAAGATCATGGGCCTCAGGCAGACTAAAAATATTTAGGGTGCTTAATTCATAGAATCACAGAATCACAGAATGGTTAGAATTGGAAGGGACCTCAAAGATCATCTAGTTCCAACGCGCCTGCTGTGGGCAGGGACACCTCAAAGCCGCATCCAGCCTGGCCTTGGACACTGCCAGTCCACAATTTCTCTTGGCAGCCTGTTCCAGTGCCTCACCACCCTCACAGTAAAGAATTTCTTCCTAGTATCTAATCTAAATCTCCTCTCTTTCAGTTTAAAACTGCTACCCTTCATCTTATCACTACGTTCCCTCATAAAGAATCCCTCTCCATTTTTCCTGTTGGCTCCCTTTAGGCACTGGAAGGCTGCTATGAAGTGTCCTGGGAACCTTCCCTTTTCCAGTCTGAACAAACCCAACTCTTTCAGCCTGTCTTGATAGAAGAGGTGCTCCAGCCCTCTTTTTTGCAACAACTTTAATTTTGCATCATTGCTGAGTCTAGTACAACACAAAAACACAAGGTTCAGTCTGCAAGGCCCTGAATACCTTTCACTTCATGTGAAGGAAAAGTAATTGGGAAGATTTAACACACCGTAGCACTTTTGTATCTGAAATTAAGCTGTTATGATTCAAACCTGAATGTATATGCTTCATTTATATTCCTAATGACCCATTATCTGTTTTCATTTGAAATATATAAAAAGGTGTGAACTTTAACTGCTTCTTATAAGGACAGTTAGGTAAAAGTGAGTTCCTGTTTCTTAAGCTAAATCCCTACTTTACTACTGACACTCACAGGCCGTTCATAGGTTCTCTGCATTATTTAACTATTCCCACATGTGCATGCAAATTTATCCCCCCCCCCAGTTGTATCCTACTGAACTCTCCAGATGGCTGTACTGAAGGGGATTTGCACAGGTGCCTTCCATCATCTTATCAAAAACAACAGACTAAAATATAGCATATTATCTTAAAGGCCAGCTTTCTACTTATGTGTATAGTCTTCAAAGGACAGACTAAAGGTAAGTGCTATTCCCTCTAAAACTACAGGCAGCTGCAGAGTAAAGCAGTTCCTTCTAGTGCAATTTTTTTTCTTCTTTCCCTCCCCCACTTTCTCCACCCTCTCCCCTCAGTGTCCTTTCTGGTACTCTTCTGTATCTGCTGAAATATCTGCTGCAACATTGCATTCTTTAACAGTGTTATAATTTGCACATACTAAAATAATGTAAGTGAACTTTGTTTATCTGATACATTACTCCCAAGGAGCTCTACTTATTGTGGGGATTCATATATTGCTATGACACTTAAACTCTAAAAGCAATTGTTTTTAAGACATTCACTTATTTAATGGGGATACAGGAAAACTATTTGAAATGAGCTGCTCAGACTGATGATGCTTGAGAACTGTATAGTATGCTTACCTTCAGATGAACTCTAAACCTTTCAAAGTTCTGTGCTGTAAAGTTGGGACACTTTTATATTATTAATTTTTTTAATACACTAGAACTTAGATTTGCAATAGAGGTTTTGACTGTTGCAATAACTGACTTTTCTGAAGAACAGACTTATTCTGTGGTGATCTGAGTACATTTGAGAGCTTAATTCTCTTCCCATTCAGTTCAGTGAATGAAATTCCATTAATTTCAAAGTTGAAGAATCAACCCCAGATAAATAGTAATGCTAAAGCAAGTCTTGTAATGCTAATTCCTTGTACTTATAAACCCTGCATTTATTTTTTTATTTTGAAAGGACAGTAAGCTAGTTTACTCAGTACTGACAGTATTCTGTCTTCAAAACTCCTTTAGAGACAGCTCACTTGCAAATTTAGCCGAAAGGAACAATGTTCCTCTTTTCTTCTTGCCCCCAAACTTAACTCCGGGTGGTCAATGGAGCCCACAGCTAAAAGTGGTCACTGCATGACTTATCCTCTTACTGACTGGCACCGTGATATGGAGTCCCTCTGAGAGTCATTTTTATTAGAAGATAATCAAAAAGTCCCCCTCTCAAAGTCACAAGTGTCACTTTCACCTCCTGGGCATATCACTTCTTGTATCTGTCTGAAAGCCAAACTACAGGCTGACTAAATAAGTTAGAGATAGTCATAACATGCTGCAGCACGATTCCAGTTTACAGAAGTGAGTTAAGGAAAGTCATCAAGATTCAATCTCTGAACTGTACTCACTATTTCTGTAGCACTACTCAGATGTATGAGCCTCCTCTTTCTAGAGTGCAAGATGTATTCTTCCTAATCTCCTTTTTTCTCTTTTCCTATCAACTCCATTCCTCTATCTCAATTTTCTTCTTGCCTTACTATATCAGTGGAATTGCTGTATTGTAAGGGGATAACAGTGGCTCAGAACTCATTAGTATTTACTGTCTTCTGAATGCTCTGCCTTCTTCAGACTTTAACTCAGCTGCCTCATTCACAGTCTGCTAACAAATATCTGAACTACATGTGAACTACACTTGTGTACTACTGTGAACTACAATCTACAAACCCCTGTTACAGGAATATTCTTAATTTTAGTTGGTATTCCCTACCAGAAACCAATCTAACAACCAAGCCAGTCTAGATTTTTAATACTGCAGTCCTTCTGCTTCACCTCTCCAGTTCCCATGTCTGATGCCATCGCCAGTTCTGCTACACTCTCCCGGGTACACCGTTACCTGATATTTTCTTCTAGTTTTTACCTGATACTTATCACCCAAGAAAAAGGAAAAAAAGAAGAAGTCAGTTGAAAACCAGTGAATGCATTTTCATGGATAGAAAGTCTAAAATTTTTAGTTGTTTTTTTTTTTTTATCTGCATTGAGTTAAAACCTTGAAAGCATGAAATGTAAAGCCATTAAAGGCATACTGTTCTTATTCACTTTAAAATTGCCCATAGCAAAGGGCATTTGACTGGTGTGTAGGCAATAGGTCTTCCTCATTTGTATTAATTCAGACCAGAGAACTGAACAAGGATCCTTTTTAATTCAGATGAGGTCTTTCATGTATTGGCTGTTGAAGGGAGATCATCTCCTGATTCTTCTTGGTGGAACTATATCACCATGTAGAACTACATGTCTGGCTGCTGGTCAAGCAGAATGCTCACTTGGGTAGTTCCTGTAATATTAAAAGTATGTGTCTGAATCAGCCACCAAAGCTGTGAAGATAGATCTATGATTTTCCAGACAAGTGTCCTCCCTGCTACATTATACTGGAGTATGTGTTTATTTCTTTTACACCAAGCAAGCTATTCTTGTCAAAACAGACATGTTCCTATGAAAATGCTCATATCTGCTGCTCTTTCTTTTTTTTTTTTCTTCCCTTTCCCCCAGAACAAAAAAACAAAAACAAAAAAAAAAAAAAAAACACCACCATATTTGACCATGAAGTGTGCAATCAGTTTTAATAATGGGTGCTAATCTCATCAGTGCATGACATTAAGGAAACATAATCACAAGTACCAGTCCATCATTTATAAAACTCATTATACATCTGGCATCAGAAAGGTTAGTCTCAAGTGTCTGGTATACAGACACTCAAGTTCTGCATGCTATTTCGCAATGAACCACAGCACACAACTGTAGAGTCAACTCTATCATTCCTTTTTGGCCTGGAATGTTTAAATCTAAGTGTTCCTTTAGTTCCAGCAGTAGAGGCTGCATTTTGGCTACAGATGATTCCTGCTGATGACCCTGTAGGCCAGGTGTAAATAGCCATGATTTGTTATACTAGGCCTCTGACTAAATGTGAAATTTTTAGAATGTCTAAAGAGAATCTAAAGAGAAAAAACTTCTTCACGGTAAGGGTGACAGAGCCCTGGAACAGGCTGCCCAGGGAGGTCGTGGAGTCCCCTTCTTTGGAGATTTTCAAGACCCGCCTGGATGCAGTCCTGAGTGACATGCTCTGACAAGCTCTAGGCAATCCTGCTTCAGCAGGGGAGTTGGACTAGATGATCTCTATGGTCCCTTCCAACTCTAAAAATTCAGTGAAAATTCAGTGAAATCCCTTGAGCCATATTTAAATTTTGTTTGCATGGAGGGGAAATAGTACAGACATTGAAATAAAAAAAAATAAAAAGGAACTATCTTTTTTAAAGAGAGTCTTGAATTTGTGTTTTGTAAAGAAGCTTTAAAGTTTGCACTTGCTCATGACCTCATATGAATATCAATGGCATAACTTTTATGGAAGAAAAGAACACAAGGTGCAAGTGTAAAAGCACTTCTAAAGGTGTATGTATCAATTATTTATTGTTACTATCCCATTCTTCAGTGACAAATAAAAATCTGTTATTAGAACTGATTAGACAATGTCAAGGAAATAGCATATTACAGATACTCCATCACCAGCTGATCTAGAACAACATTTTACTGAAGTATGAACATTTTATTCCTAACAATAAAGGGAGTGCAGGTCTTTCTTTTTTTTTTTTTTTTTATTTTAAAAATCAACAATGTAACATCTAAGAATGATTCGTTGATAAGATTCTTAGCCTAGCCCTGAAAAGTTGAGATATTTCCTTCTCTTTCACAGACATTCAGTATGTCTGAAAAAAACCACAAGGAACTTAAATCAGTTATCTCAATTTAGGTACCCAGTTTGCCCAGGTACATTTGAGTGACTAGTAAAGCAATCTTTTAACTTCCCTGTAAAGACAATGAAGAGAGATTAAGTGATTTTGAAACCATGAAAATGAGTGAAAATCATTACTAACTGCTTATATTTAGGTACATCTATGAGATATTTAGTTCTTCTAAGAATCCTTCCTCTCACTGATAACTGTTTAAGTACCTTATGAGGGCAGCTTCACTAGGCATTTGGCTAGATGTCTACATTTAGCATTCTGTATCTAAGATAAATTTACCTGGATGTTGTCATTTCCTGTTGGTCACGATACAGCAGCTTGTAGTCATGGGAAGCTAGACAACTCCCTTCTGAAGTTCCTGTTGCGTATTGCATGTCAAGGTACCTTATCAACCTTAGACATTAGAGAGGGAGGACTATGGTTTCATTTTGGTTTATGGTTTTGGTTTGGTTTTTTTCCCTACAAAGGCTCCAGACATCCAATTATGGACTGGGTTCTTAAACTTGAGAAGACATCTTAAATAGCAAATGGAAAGAAGGTGAGAGCTAATTCTTGTAAAAGAATAACAACTTTCAACTTTGACATTCCTTGAGCCTTGTGGAGACTAAAAATGTGTTTGTATTCCAGGGAACATTGCAGAAGTTCATATAAGACAAATCAATGAAAAAGTAGTGCCTACTAAATCTATGGCTCAAAGGGCAGAAAAGTGTTGGAGGCTGGGACGCTATCAAAAAGAGTGATCATCATGTGCTTACTCTGTTATATTACTCACCTCTAAGAAACCACTTTTAGGGAATGTTTTGTTGCACTTATAATACCATATATTAGTTAGCAGATTTTCAGAGTTCAATTTCTCTAAATATCAAATTATCATGCTGTACTGATATTGCTTTAGCAATGCCAATAATAATTTTGTGCATGAAACTTCTGTATTATTCTGATTGCAACAGCAGTAGCTGTAGTTCTCAGGCCTCACTAGAGTAGTATTTTATGCTTTTCCATAGAAGTAGTGGTTTAGCAGCATACTGTTTCTCCTCTTCTTACACTGTCTGTGCTGTACTCTTATTTCTGAGGAGTTGTTTCTCACAGAAAACTATAAATCCTCTCCATGAGTACAAAAAGATACTGTGCTTGCATATTCTATCAAAAAAAACCCCAAACCAAACCAAAACAAAACACGAAAAACCAAGAAATACTGTTTTTTTGAAAGGTAGAGTAAAAACTGAGAGGAAAAAAAATTAATCAGATAATTCTGACTGCATGTATGAAAGATTTTCCCCTTCCCTTTCCTGTAACCAACCTTGCTTTTTTACCTAAAGATTTTTAGCTAAAAAGGCAATTTCTATTTACAGGAGTAGCTGAAGCAATTTAAATAAGTGAGGCTTAAAATAAATATGTGACATTTCATATATCTCACTGGAACACATGTTAAAATACATCCTTTAAAGAGTGAGAGTGAGAGATGAAGAACTTGCCTTAAAATTAATCCAAAATGAAGGAATTTCTTCATTTGACAGGTGTAGATTTTAAAGGTTAAAGGTTTGAGGTGGCCTCACTTGTATGTTCAAAGCTTCCTATGACCTCTGAGTATGCAGTAACAATGATGTACTCTATTTCTCTTGGTTACTGCAGGTGACCAAAGGATATTCTAAATGTTGCACCATATACTGGGAGGCAAATTGCTACCTGAGTAACTTCAATACAAACCTAGGGTTTTCCATATTATCCTGTCTCCTTTTCAGTAGGAAACCTCTAAATAACTGAAAGACTAGACCTCTTGGAAGCCACTTTCCTTTATATAAACTGCTAATAAAAATATGGCCTTGATATCTTCTAAATATATCACAGGTAATCACTGCATAAGCATGTTCTTTTTGCTGTGATACAAGGATATCTTCAAATTTACAAAAACCCTACTCTACATAAACAACATTTGAAAACAACTACAATCACAAGTCATGTTACTAAAACAACTGCCTTAAGAAAACAGGACATATTTAAAGTCATATTTTTACAAATACCTGGTTATTGGTCCTAGAAATGCCTTTATTTATATTCCTGTACTCAATCCATGAGTGACTAATTGATTTAAATGAAGCAGAATTTCAAATTCATCTGATGTTGGCACAGTGTTTTATATGTAAGTCTCTCTCTAACACTTATTATACAATTATATATGCTTAATTCTGAGAAACACTGTAAAAATATTTGTGATTCCCAAAGTAAAGCTACAGTGCTAATTGCGTGACATGAAGGGAAAAATTACGTAAATTCATGAAGTGCTCTGTTTTGCACAGTGCATGCTTTGAAGTCGAGGCAGATATACAAACATGAACAAGTCCAGCACTTGCTGGCAGAGTGCCAGCCTTCTCTCTCTCACAAAAAATGCAGTCCATGTCTCAGCAGTGGCTGAAGCCACCAGTGACAGAATTCTTCTTACAACTAGGTGCTGTAAGTAAGTAATATACTTACATTCACCTTGTATTCCACCATGTCACCTAAAATTAAAGTGTTGAACTTAGAAGGTAAAAAAAAGTGCCCACTTTAGGGGCACAAAGATCTCTTTGGGGTTCTAGAATTTCTTCTGTTTGTTGTGTCTTGCTTAGGTTGAAGGTATTTTCATAACATCAAAATTGTTATTTTCTGAAATGAGAAAAAAAAAACATTACATAAATAAAAAAAATCTAAAAGCTGCTGGTGGAGTGTCAGAAGCTTGATTCTAAACAGTGCATGTATTACATTGCACATAACAGATCAAAGAAATACTGTGCTCAGTATATTATGCAGTCTAGGGGCAGCATAACCCCTATGTCGTAGTACAGGAGAAATAGATTGGACATCCTCAGTTTTGAGGGGGGAAAAAATCTGAAATTAGTAGGTAGGTTTATCTTTAATCTAGTAGAGTTTCAATCACGAAAGACTTTGTTCATGATATACTGCTGTTGATGATATCATGTACTGTGTTTATTAACAAGGGCTTGTTGTGTGCTCATTCAAATTCACAACTACAGATTCAGTGTTTTGCTCTGCTGGTTTCAGTGCCTGCATTCGAATGAAAAGCTCTGTGACATGCACTGCATGAAACGCCACACAAAGCCCTCACAGTGAAGACCCTGCCATTCTGCCCTTTCTCTTTCTTATCAGCAGGACCTTAACCTGGGCACCTCTGCTAAGCAATATCAGACAGAGTCCTAAAAATGTACCTGTATGATATTAACATGATATAACACATTAGTTATAATCTAAGTACTGTGAAAGCTTTTAATTTGGATATTCTTTACAGCTAACATTCACAGCTGTGTTTGGTCCTCTTTTATTTTTCTGCTGTAATGACACCCCTTGTTAAAGAAAATAACTTCAGATTTGATGCAGGTGGAGGTAGTTAACAAAATGTTGACCTAGTCATCCATTTGAGTCAAAGCAACACAAAGACAGGAAAATGTTCTGCTAATGAAACATTATCTATAACTAAGGGTTATTTTAGCTGAGGTAGTTAATATCCTGAATTGTTTGTATAATCCTATTATTTCCTTTGTAATATAGACTATTGTGTCTTCTGATTAGCCAGTACAGTTACAAAAAAAAAATGGTTGGTATTTCACTCCCTTATTGAAATGTCTGTATTCACTTTGACTTCTGAGTGTGGCTCTGTAAAAACATATACCACTGAGGGTTCAGATGGGCACAATTATTAAATTAAAACAAGAAAACATTTCCAATTCATCTATGATTAGCATGATGAGCTACTGGTATACAACTAATTGTATAAATCAAAATTAACATCTTATCTTTCACCATAGCATGAATACTATGCAAGAGAGAATGTGCTTTGAGAATATTAGGCTACATTATCTAAATCTGCTAACTTTCTTCATGGTCTATTTTCTAATGAAATTTTGATCCTGAGAGAGGATACCATTGCATATCTCAATATTTCAGTCATGAAGCTTTCTTTAAGACAGATGTTCATAGGGATACAGAAAGCTTTATTGTGGCAAGGTCTCAAAGATTTTTCAACAGTTACAAGGGACTTCTAAAAGGCTTTCAGAAGCTGATGAACAGAAGTTATTCCTACTCATACTAAACTAAATAGTTAATCATTAAGCTTCTACTATCACAGCAGTTGTCAGAATTTTCATTTATTTAGGACTCCAAGAATAAATTAGGGAAAAGCAGGTCCTATATTAATTAAACAAACTCGGGAAATTCACATAGTTAAAAGAAGAGCTGCTGCAAAGTAAGACTATACTTCCAAACACAAGATTTAATCAATTATTATCTATATTAAATGGCTTTGTAATGCTTCCAGCTCAAAACCTCGACCAAACACTGAACTTATGCCTCTTCCGCAATCCAGATGAAAAATTTGCTAGGGGAGAATTTTCGTATTATTTCTTTTTTAATTCTGTAACCTACCATTTCTCTTGGCAGCCCCAATCCCAGCTTCACCTCTATTGGTTGTCTCTTTTCCATATCTACCACAAGCTTAGCCTTAGATGACCCTTAGCCACAACATCCAACCATATACCTGAGGAAAAAGGTTTCAAGTTAAAGCTGTTTCTGCAGTTTACTTATTCCTTTAGCAGTTTCTTGACAGCCCCACACAAATAAAAGACTTGTAGCCCTTCAAGTGATGTTCTGGGATCTGTCTCTATAATAGTTTTCAGGGGAGAAATCTCTCTGCAACACAAACTTTCCCTTTGCAGTCCCACAGCATCTGGAGTTTCAAGCTCTATTTCTTTTCCAACCCTAAACCCTAACCTCACCTTTCTCCTAAAGATGGTCACTAGCCGAGGACCCTCAGCCATGGCCCAGATAAAAAAGTCCTTAGTGGAGAAACTTATATTCAGCGTAACTATACTTTGTCTGCTTCTTTGACACTCAGCTCCCATTGAAGGTCTAAGGTTTTGTTTGTAACCATAACACTATATCAGCCTTAACTTTGGCCTCAGGCTGAGTCTTAGCCAAAGCCTCCCTGCTATGGCACAGCCTTCAGGAGAAAAATCTTTTTGCCACCTTCCCCTTGCTTTAGCAGCTTCTTGACATCACAAATGAAACTGGAACACACTCTAGGTATTAACCTACATTTTGATTCAAATTTTGACAAGGACCTGCAGAAGTGGCTCAGACTACAATGTAGTCCAGGAAAACGTCTTGCAGCCTACTCCTTCTTTTGTTTCTCCCTTTGCTACCTTGCTCCAACTAGATGTTCTGGCTTTCTCTCTTCTCCATGTCTATCTTGTATGTTAACCCTTATTGCAGACTGGGGCTGAGCTAAAGACTGCAGCCATGACCCAAATCAGCAGGTCAACCCATCCCTTTAAATGATCTTTTCAATTGCTTATGGGTTAAGACACAACCATGACTGCTGCTGCCTTGGCAGAAAAGGAACTTTTCCTCAGAAAGATTTCCATTAACTTGCTCAAGGAAATCTATTTTCAAACGGAGCTCATTTTAGAATGAAAAAGTTTTTTTCCACCATGAGGAAACTAAATCTCTCTCTGGAATGTACCTCTAGCCAAAGGCAGGGCAAATGGATTATTTTTGTAATGATCCAAGAATCAGTGAAACATACACATGCATCACTGCACATCAGACACACGTCTGCTAAAGCTGCCTTTAAATTTGTAGGAAATAATTCTCTCTTCCCAAATATACTGCAGAATGTACTTTCTCTTCTTTTTCAATAAAATTGTAAGAAGACGTGTATTTTCTTCTGAATAACGACACTAGGGTCTTGAAAGCACTGAGGGCTTTTCTGTCCCTGTCAATACCCCCAGCGTCTCTCTCCACCCTGCCAATGGCCCAAGACTCTATTTCAGCCCAGCCTGAGGCCATCGGTCCCTGCTCCAGCAATGCCATAGCAGTGCTGCTCTTCAGTCCCATATCTGCCCATTCTTGATGGGGTCCTGATGCAGGGACCCAGCCTTGGCTTATCACTTTCCAAAAGTGTAAGGGCTCTTGATGAACCCTGTTGCTGGCCTTCAGCTCTGCCTACTGTGCTCAGGATGGTGGCTGACAGGATGGGCACTGCCATTGCTGGAATATCCCTAGTACCCGGCTCCCCAGCCCAAGACAGCAGATGGCTCTCACTGCTCCCTGACAAGACATGAGGATGAATTTTGACAGAAGTGGTATGTTTCCTTTGCATGTGATCCCCATTGTGATTTGCACGCACTTAGGTGCAATATTGGGCATCCTTGTTTGATGAAAACTTAAGGTGGACAGTGAAGCAAGAATCAAATACTTTTTATGTAAGTTGCACATTCCTGCCATTATTTAATTATGAATAGTCACTAAATCAAGTCTACATAGTGAAATGCAAGATTAAAAAAAATAGTGCCACAAACTATGAAACAGCTTACTTCTTTTACAATAGGTTCTAGAATCATAGAATCACAGAATGGCTAGAGTTGCAAGGGACCTTAAAGATCATCTAGTTCCAACCCCCCTGCCATGGGCAGGGACACCTCCCACTAGAGCAGATTGCTCAAAGCCCTATCCAACCTGGCCTTGAACACTTCCAGGGATGGGGCATCCACAACTTTCCTGGGCAACCTGTTTCAGTGTCTCACCACCCTTACAGTAAAGAAGAAAGGTTGCTAGCTTCTGCCCCACAGCTAAGCTGCTGTGTAGTAAAGATGAGAATTGACCAAATATATAGCTGCTGATGCAGTTCAAAAGAAAATGTACTATGACTTCATTTGCAGGAAAGGGTGATAAAAGAAAGTAAAGAACAGAAATATAGAAGCAAAACAAAGCAATTCAACAAAAATCTGTTTTTGCCACAGAAACATATTGTTACCTTCTACCAAAATAGGCAGACATGACTATTTGCAATGCTAATTAGTGAATCTACCAAATAATAATAATAAAAATTAATTAAGAAATGGCAACTAAACCAATAAAATAAAATTTTCATTCATTTTGAAATCTTAAATCTTATAAAATCTTCAAATATTAAGAGCAAGGTAGTTTCACACAGGTATTTAACATGGAAGTATATTAAAAGGTTGCATCACCTCTGTATTTAGTATTTTACTACTTGATAATTTTGTATCACTTCTCCAAAGAATTCCACATGCTCATCTGCTTCCATCCTGGAAGGGACCAAGGATATTCTTTTTTTCATCAACAGATTAGTGTGCTTGAAACTGTACATAAACCCTCTAGCAACATCTTTTCCAACCACCCAGTCGCTGTTTTAAGAGAGGTATTGGAAGTTAGGAGGACTGTTGACCCTTCCTCTCGTGTTGCATATACTGTGATGCAGCTGTGCTTAATGGTACTCTTTTTCAGTTCACACCTCTCCCTAGCTTAAGGATTGATTTCAGAGTCAGGAACGAAGTCCATAGGTAAATGATGGGCCCAAAATCATGCAAGAAAATCCATGGTAAGGAATGAAAACCAATCTCTAGGGGCTCGTGGAACTAGCAAACTATCCACTTGCCCATTCTGCTGCTTGATTTTGTGAACTTTTGGAAGTTGTAAAGGACACGTAACAAAGATGTAACCAGATGGAATTGATAATATTACTTGAAGAAACATTTTATATAACTTTTTCAACAACACTGGGATTTTGCATTGAGTTTTCCTAATTTCATAGACTTCTGTAACACCTCCTGCTGTGATGTAATGAGAAGAAATTTTAATGATAGAGTTTGAGGATGTAAAGCAGCACACTAAGCACTGCTACCTTCAAACTGCTGCTTGCACATCCTGCTATCTTCAATGAGCAGAAAATACAAACTTATTCACTTTGCTGTCTTGAAACTTCTGAAACAAAAAAGGGTCAATATAAATCTCAAGCTAACCATGAATCAAAAACTTGCTGAGCTAATTGTTAAGGAAGGTTATGTATGCCATGTTACATTGATGCTGACCAACAGGCTCCTTTTTCCATCTATTCCACAGATCTCTCATAGTTCATAACAAAAATTTTATAATTGGAAAAATAATTTGAGGCTCTCTTTTGTTTTTCCCGTGGTGTATCCATATTTGCATGTACCTGGGACACAATTGCATGCATTCAGAGCCTTTCTTTTGATAGGCAGACCAAAAGTGCGTAGAGTTATCACCTTGAGAGACTTGGAAAATCTGCTGTCAGTCTCATCAACTGACATTTCTAAGTGTTTATGTATGCCTTTTTATTAGAATTAAAAATAAAAAAAAAAAAAAGTAAAAAAAGTTGTAATTTCCAAACAACATTAGCAAATTAGTTATTTAAAACAACCATCTGTTTCTACCCCTTGGAACATAACCTATCCATAAAGTTTGGGATTTCTTTGTTCTAGGAATACCAAAGCCCACAAAATACACAGCCTGATATTTATTTTGGCAACTTGTGGTAAAACCTCAACATAACCAGCTTTTGGCTGACAGGCAGAATGTCATTACACCAGCATCTTTTGATGCTTTAACCATCTTTAAACATTCTCAGTTATAGTGTGTAGACCTCTTAGTTGGAATTAATCCACTTTCTTTTGTAAATTACATTGCTGCTTCCTCCACTGTAAATTTATCCTGGCCCTCTAATCAATAGTGTAATTCAACAAAGCAGAGTCATAGGTTTCTTAATGTAGGAGCCATTGGGCTTTGTTCTGACAAACAAAAAACATAAGAAAAGGTATCTCTCAGTCACAGCTTTGTTTTTACATATGAAAAGGAAAGGCAGCTAGCCAAATACACTTGCAGAAAGTTTAATTTTAACAACTGATTCAAAAAATAATGATGTTATGAGATGTAAACAAACAAAGTGACTGTCTAAAAAATGTATGCCTCACAACAATTAAAATGAAATCTAACCAAAAAATGCAACCCAGAAAAGGTCAGTTCAATGCTGGAAATATGAGATATAATGAGAAATATTTCAACTTATTTGTGGTACTAAAAAAGTGTGCAGCAAATTAGGAGCCTTTCTTCTGCTGCATTTTAAGCCAATGTGCTCTTGTTAGAGAATGATTTATCCTTAAATCATTAATTAATCCATAGATTAAAAATTTATTAACTTAACTCCTCTGCAGTGCAAGTCAGCTGAGCAACGTTCTTTGCACTACACATTTATTTTCTTCTCAACTTCAACAGTAATTGTATAGGCAAAACTGAGGCAGGTATTTGTTCCATAGTCTGCTGAAAATAAAAAATAGAAAACATATATTTTATTAAAGTTATAACAAACTTTAATATTGGAAGGGTACCCATAAAAGGAAAAAATACTTTTTTTATAGATGAGATCATAGATAAAGGTCAAAAGTGGCTATGGAGTTTTTCTACTTTAATGTGAGCCAAAGTAAACACAGAATAAAGCATATGCACTACTGGAAAATGGAAAATGCTGTAAACTGTGTACTTAGTGGTTCACAGATTCAAACATGTATGTAAGTAACATATGTAAAGTTACCTTAAACCTTAAGCATTCCTTTATATCCTAAGGCACTTAGCCAAATTACTTTTATTCTAACAGGTAATAAGTGGTATGTAACTTATAACCACATTAACTTATTTTACTATAATGTTAAAGTGGGGAAAATGTTTACTGGAATCACAAAAGATTTGGATACCTTGAGTATTCCTCATAAGTGCCTGAGTGAATTTGATTCCTAGGGCTCTTTGCCTATCAGTGTTAAGTCTTGATTATACAAATGGAAAGAAGTTCATAGTTCTATAGAAAGTCCTCCTTTCTTATACAGGCAGAGAGACTGTTTTGAGCCCAGTTTACACCAGTTCCCTGAAAAATATTTAATCATGTCTCAGTTTACTCTATGTTAGCAAAACTTGTAACCAAAACTGGTCATTTGAAAATGCTGATTTTCAAAAACTAAAATACTTCCTGGAAAGAGTTTGGTTTTGATTAATCAGTTTTCATTTTCTTTTTAAATAAGGCACTAAAAATGTTCACATTCTATCAATGTTTTGTAAATGAAGTAGCAATAAACTTCTTATGTTCTTCTTGTCTAAGCTTAATTTTGCAGTCAAATCAAGGTAAGTCATATTTAAAAATAAAGCTATGGTAATATGAAAATGTTTCATTTCAAAGTCTCCCAGCTTTGTTTTACATATAATCACAGAGTCACAGAATCTTCATGGTTGGAAGGGATGTTTAAGACCATCGAGTCTAACCATTAAAAAAAAAAAAAAACAAAACCAACAACAACACACAACACCAAACAAAGAAACCAAGACCCCATCACCACAACAATCACCACACCCAACAATCTCAGGCACTAGAGCATGTCCTGAAATACCACATCTACACATTTCTTAAATACCTCCAGGGACTGTGACTCCACAACCTCCCTGGGCAGGTTGTTCCAATGCCTGACCACCCTAACAGCAAAGTAATTCTTCCTAATATCTAAACGAAACCTCCCCTGCTGCATCTTCAGACCATTTCCTCTGGTCCTGTCATTATTCCCTTGGGAGAAGAGGCCAATACCCACCTCTCTACAACCACCTTTCAGGTACTTGTAGAGAGCAATGAGGTCTCCCCTCAGCCTCCAAACTAAACACGCCCACTTCCCTCAGCCTCTCCTCATTTGACTTGCTCTCTAGACCACTCACTAGCTTGGTGGCTCTCCTCTGGACACGCTCCAGCACTTCAATGTCCTTCTTGTAGTGAGGGGTCCAAAACTGAACACAGTACTCGAGGCCTCACCAGTGCCGAGTACAAGGGGCACGACCACTTCCCTACTCCTGCTGGCCACACATACAGGCCAGGATACCATTGGCCTTCTTGGCCACCTAGGCACACTGCTGGCTCATGTTCAGCCAACGGTCGACCATCACCCCCAGGTCCTTTTCTGCTGGGCAGCTTTCCAGACGCTCTTCCCCAAGCCTGTAGTGTTGCCTGGGGTTGTTGTGACCAAAATGCAGGATCTGGCACTTAACCTTATTGAACCTCATGCCGTTGGCCTTGGCCCATTGATCCAATCTTTCCAGATCCCTCTGTAGAGCCTTCCTCTCAAGCAGACCCTCAAGCAGATCAACAGTCCCACCTAGTTTGGTGTCATCTGCAAACTTACCGAGGGTGCACTCAATCCCCTCAGATCATCAATAAAGATGTTAAACAAGACTGGCCCCAAAACTGAGCCCTGTGGGACACCACTGGTGACTGTCTGCCAACCAGATTGCACCCCATTCATGTTTGTCCATTCATCAGTCCCCAAAACTGGAGCGGCAGAGGAGAACACGATTTACGCTCCTGAGCCCTTGACTGGCTGTCCTAGAGCCCTGAAATCTTTTTTTCATTGCCCTCAAACTTCTCCTCACTAGTTCATCATTATCAAACTGTAAGACCTAAAGGGGGTAATAATCTGAGGGCTGTACCAGGCCAGGAAGCTTCCTGGCAATATCTTTAACACAGGCCCCTGAGAGGCAGCAGATCTCCCTTTGGGAAGGGTCCGGCCTGCATATGGGATCCTCAGTTCCTCTCAGAAGGAAACCACCTATAACTATTGCCCTCCTTTTTTTCTTCATGGAGGCAGTTTCAATTCATGGAGCTGGCTGCTTCAGCAGCTCCCTGGATAAGCCACTATCAGTATCTTCGGTCCCCTCCTCCTCTATCTCCAAGGGCTCATATCTGTTCTGTACAAGCATCTGGGTAGGCAGGGGAGGTCTGGAGGGAACTCCCCTGCTGCTCTGGGCAGGTACCTGCTTCCCTTCCCCCTCGGCATCTCCTAATTCCCCTCCTCCTGCCTAGTGGCAAGAGGGCAGGGGATCCTCTTACCCTCGTGAAGCCTTCCCCTGCTTCTTTTTCCCTAAGGATGGCAGGGTGTTGGTCCACCAATCAATTTCCGTTTCACAGTCCCGAATGGTCCTTAGTCTTGCTACTTCCTCTTTAAGCTCAGCCACCAGGCTGAGCAGATCATGGACCTTCTCACAGCACACACAGATGCTGTCTTTGCTGTCCTCCTGTAAGAGTGACAAATATTCCATGCAGCCTGTCACCTGGACAGCTGCATGTATAAGTGTTTTCTACATGACAGAAATTGCTTATAACTTGAAAAAAAAAATTGAAAAAAAAAAATTGAAAAAAAAATTGTTACAGAAAACTCTTTTGTAACCAGTTTTGGTTTTAAGTTTTTGTGCCTATTCTTAGCATCGGTATAAGCATGGGAAATTTCTGCTCCTAAGTTCTTCAGGGGTCTCTGAAACATGCAGTTTTTACTGTATTTTTAAAGTAGCCCTTCCTCATTTATCTCACCAAGGTTAGACGTATGGGGGATTCCCATTCTCTCCTGCTATTAGAAAATGTCAGAGTTTTTGAGCACTTGCAGTTTTTTCTATAGTGAATTCAGACGTAAACTCAGCAAACTCACTCAGGTCTCATTAACTTTGCTGAGGACAATAGAAATTTAGTCTTCTTTTCACTCAAGCTTTTTTATAGACAGGTTATTGACTAGAGATAAACATGAAAATGTAGGAAATCTGCCTAAATGTTTATTTACAATACTAGTAGCAGCAGATGTGGTGTTCATAGTTGCAGGCCTTGAGAGGGTCTAAAGACAGGAGGAGCAAAAGGGAAGGAAATAAAAGAAAGAAAGGAAAAGCTCTCTCCTGCCCCCCAAAAATAAAACCCTCTCCTGGCTTCCAGCTTGAAAGTGGAATTTCGTCATCAGGAACTTAAGTGGTGACAAGTCAGTAAGTGAGCTCATTGCATGGGTAATAGACTGACACAGTTTTCCTTCACATTGCATTTACTGAGCAGCTCTGGCAGCGGATCTAGAGGGAGATACTTACATTGCCCTCCCAGCTGGTGGCCATCTGCCTTAGTGACAACTGCCAGATGGAGGAAAAGCACATGAAATCGGGGAACACTAAATAAAAGAAAATTACTTTGAAAGCGACTTTGTCATATTATAAATAGACTGTTTTAAAATGTCTCACATGTTTTAATTAGAAGGGGAAAAGGGAGGTAATGAGGTAGATATAAACCTGAGAGAGAAAGACAGTACAGCAATTGACGGACTCCCCTCTAAATGTGGATGACACTAATTTAGAGATACTTTTTGATGTGCTTACATCAAAAAGTACCCATTAAATGAATACGAGAATTATGAAACAGAAAATCTTTCCCATGTGGTTAGCATGGTGGGAGCCTCCCACAGCTGTATTTCCAGCTGCTCACAATGCCTCTCGAGCAACTTGCTCTGACCCGCTGCACTGACTAAACTTCTTAAACCACACTCAGAGCAGAACTGCTGGCGATGAGTGTCACAAAACTGAAGCCTCATCAGCCCCCTGCAATGATGAATCAGCAGCTACAGACTGAAGAAGGAGAAACAAGGAAACTGATGGTTCCCTTTTGCCCCCCTTACACAAGCTTAGTTATGTAAAGGGTAAATTAACCCTCCTTAATTCACTCAGGGATTAAAACAAAACAAAACAAAAACAAATGGGAAAAAAACCCAAAACCAACAAACCTTGAAGACCTTGAAGACCTTGGTTTTTTGTAGATATTTCATGGATTCCTGGGAAACCAGGGTTAAAGGACTTCTCCCACACACTCCTAAACAGACCAGGAAAAGAGGATGTTGTGCGTAGTTAGAAAGAAAATGCATAGAGATTTACTAGGCATGAAATTTTATTGCTATCACAGTACCACAGGCAAATATTGCATTAGTGAGCACTGGGAAACTCAACATCTCCGTTTGTAAATGTTAACACCTCCCACGCTGTTTCTGCTTTTAAAAAACTTAAATGAAAATAATTTTGCTCTTTCCCGACTATAAAGGTATTTGAAAAAAATGTATATTTTTCTTATTAATAAAATGTAGGGAACAGGCTTCTGAACAATTGTATATCTGAAATTACTTGGAGAAAAAAAAAATTGATTTTACAAAAAAGTAAGCATTTGCAGAGGGCAAAATCTTTTCTTTTCTTCCCTAGAAATTGGTTTTGATGCGACCTATTTAGAAGACTCAGTTTATCATTTTTTCAGTGTATTTCTAGATGTATGTGTGCATGATGGTCACCATTTGGCTAAGACCAAGACCATTAGTTGTAAATTGTAACCATTTCACATCATCCTGCACTCTGTGTGGAGAGGGACTCATGGCACTCAGAGAACAGCAAATATCTGACTCGTTAGCATGATGTTGCAGTATGCTGATACGAATAGAAGTACAAAGAGCTGGGACAGTCTCCATGTCTCCTGCATTTTCTTAGGGAAATAGTATACATTGTGCAAGCCATAAAGAGTACCATCAAGAAACTTTTGCCTCAACTTTATAGGATGCAAAAGAAGATTGCACTTTGCTTTAGGTGTTTTAATCTAATTTGGCATATTATTCCATGTAACAGCGGCATTGTTATGTACCTCCTTACAGATTTACTTGGTGGAATAGGGTCATCATGTGGAAAAAGAGTCGGTGTGCTTTATTTTTGCTTGTTGTTCTTTTTCCACAAACGTAAAAAATTTGAAATGCATTGATTGTGGAGGAATTGTTAAGCTGTGGCACAAATACTACTTTGTACTGGAACTCAAACAGCCATCTTTGAAGATAACAAAGAAAGAAACATGGAAATCACTGCCAGGTCACACAGTATCTACAAACATACACTGGACCTCTTTGGAGTAGTACTTTCAACTGTTTAGTAAAAAGAAGGTTGTATATTCATAACCACAAATTTAGTCACCAGTGCAGTGCTGACAGCTCAAAAGTAAGTGACAATCAGTTCTGCTTAGTACTTGGAGCAGGACTCCTGAGAAATTGGAAATATACCAGCAAGAACGTACATTGGTCTTGTTCAGCCCTCATCACCACAGAATAAATGCACTCTGTCCCATCTATGCACAAAACAGAATTTCCAGCACTTCCCTGAACAATGCAATTGTTTCTTATGTCGAATCTTACTATTTTAACATTTTGCTGTTCCTGAATATTCAGT
The DNA here is from genome assembly GCF_001431845.1 of Calidris pugnax. NCBI lineage: Eukaryota > Metazoa > Chordata > Aves > Charadriiformes > Scolopacidae > Calidris > Calidris pugnax. The sequence continues at coordinate 5,332,396 of NW_015090859.1, read as the reverse complement.
GATTTGACAATGCATTGTGTCAAAAATAATTTAGCAGCAAACATTTAGTATGAAGCAATTGTCAGTCACATTCAGAGATGCTGTTCCACTGCTGAAATGAGAATATTTCTATACCTCATTGTAGTATTATTCCACTTATAGTTGTGATTGAAGGTCTCAAAGATTCTTCACAAGGATTGTACTATAATTCTTTTCTGACCACCCAGGCAAGTTGTATGTATTTCAGAGTAAGCAAACAGCACAGCATGAGGATAAAGAGGAAGGAACCTAAGGAGTTCTTGATGACAGTGAAATATAATTATTTTATGTCTACTCAAGTGTGCCATGTGCAATACAGAATAAGGAGTCTCAGGCCCTAACAGTGAGGGAAAAAGAATAGATTACACAATGAGGTAACACAGCTATTCAATGACAAACATTATGGAACAGTTCTATATTTATCTATAAATAAAGATCCTTATTTTCAATGTTGTTGCTAGGTCACTGTTTATGCAGAAGACGAGGAAAGCACATTGAAGAGGACCAGCGGAGGATACATTCAAAAACTTTGCAAAAACTATTACTGATGAGCATAGCACTCATGGGAATTTACAGTTGCATACTTTTCCTGCTTCTCTTTTAAGATAACAGTATCTTATAAATACAATTCCAATTGTATCTGTGAATTCCTGATACCTTGTGGATTGAAGAGCTAGTTTGGTTCTAGCTGCCAAGTCAGAAACGGTCACATCTTTAGGTAACAACTGAGAATGATCTGAGAAAGTACAACTAAAACTGTAGCCTTCTTCTGCGTCCCTCTCCCAGTGTGTACATACTGTGGAGTTAAGGAAAAAGGGTGAAACTGAGTAATGCAGAAACATGATGGGCCAGTTTGGAGCACCATCAAATTCCTAATTTGTCCTTTGTAACATGCATTCAGGCAACACAACAATGTAAAATTTTCATATTAGTTCTTACAACACCCTTTATTGTGAAATCTTCATCCTGCCCAAGTATACATATAGGTTACCAAAAGAATTGATGGGAAAGAGGTACACAGCCTCACAGTAGCTATTATGCATCTAATGAGATGCAGAGTACATCCTGAAGGGAGTAATAACTGTGTGCAGTAACAGGTACAAGACAGCAAATGAAGTTCCAATATTTTGCAGCTGAACACATTCCTCAGCCTTCCTTGACCCTCTTCTTTGATATCTTGCATTTTCAGGAGTGTAAAGTAGTCATACTCATTGTCAGAATACATGACTACAAAAGAACTCCATGACCCATGGACTGCTGGAAGCTTGCAATTAAGCAGATCTCCACTCTGTAATTCTGCACGGGGAAGCAAAGGGCAGTCTGAGTTTTTCAAACAGCACCAAAAAAACTTCAGGGCCATCTCTGTCTTATTCTGTCTTTTGGCTGTTGGAAACTTTTGACTAAGACTATAAACCAGATCAAAACCTTTTTATACTTTATCTTACAATATTTGGAGAGAGACTTTCCACAATTTTTTAACAGATGAATGACAATTATGTGCCTTTCACTCAATAAAAGTTTACTCAGTAAATATCCAGTACAGCACAAACAACTCACAGGAATATACTGAGCAATTTCTCCTAAATTAACAAGACCTCCCCAGCATACACACTTGTGTCCTACAACTTCATTCTCCAGAGTCTGATTGCTGTATAAGTCAGAGAAGCAGAGTTGATGATTGAATGCTAAAAGGGGATGGCAAGTAATACCTTATTAGGCATTCTACAGACCATTCAAAAGGGGTTTATTTCCTCTAAGAATTTCAATTAGCTGCTAAAGAACAGGAAGCTGCTGAAGCTTCCATGAGAAAGCAGCTAAAGATGCAATTTTTAGCTGGTCAACATGTAAAAGGCAATTTTCATCCTATTATGCTGTGTTCTGCAGGAGATAGATTGGACTAGTGAGCAAGAAAATGCTTTACCAGCGCTTTAGTGAAGACCCATCAGTCTGTAGAATTCAGGATTTAGTCTGAAAAGCTAAAAGGGACCTCTGCAGCCCAGATAATGGGGATAGAGGGGAACTTACCTAGTGTTGTATTGCCTGCTCAAGTTATCAAATTTAAAAAAAAAATGCTTTACATAAGAGATTCACTATATGTGAATCTATATTTACTATATTTACATGCACATTCACTATATATGTTAACTCTGAAGTCCATAAAACTAGTATTCTGTTGACAGATAAACCTAGAAGATATCTACACATAGTTTGTATAGGTAGCTATGATAGTCAAATATCAAAGATAATATTCTGATCTGTCAGTAATATCTTGCAAACAATTCATGCTTCATCCTGTAAAATGTAGAGGTTTTGTCAACAAAGCATGTCTTTCCCCATGCACACGTGTGTACTTAATCATAGTTTTCATTTTCCTATGTTCAGAGTTCACCGAAGGGAACCAGGAACAGGCCCTTCTTTTCAGTGGGAGAAAAATTATGTCCCAGAGAGCTGTGTATATGAGTAGATACCACATCGATTGAAAGATGATGACTGTGATTAGTGGTGATGAGGGACTGCTGGCTCTAACAGTGATGAAGTGTTTTGACTTAAGATTGCCCATACAGCATTTAGATAATTCTTGGCATTTTATCTGCTCACTTCCAAAGTGTTTTCATTGGAGAGCATTCTATGAAGTGTTTCTGCCAATTTACTTCATGTCAATTTGTTTCTTCTTTTCCTTGTTATTTTGTTTTTCACTTCTAGAAACTGTTTATGTTGTTTTCTTCTGCCCTCCCCTGTTCTAACCTACAATTTCTTGTCGTTGCATTCCTAGTCTTCATCCTGTTATTGTGTCACTTCTTGTCTCCTGAGGCAAACCTCTCATATGTCACCAGATTCCTTGCTGATTTACCACTTAGGGAAGAATCAGCATAGCTTGTAGGGATACCTTAGGCATGAGTCACTTGGTAGCTTCCGTGGGCTGGCCATCTATTTTTACAAGGCTGCACCAAGAGCAATGGAAGTTGAAAGGAAAAATCAAGAACTAGCAGCCTGCTACTTCAACTCACAGCATTAAACAGTGAATGGTGAGCGGTCCTCAAGTCTGAACTCATTTGATGTTGCTAAGAAACAGGAAAGAGGGCCACTAAGCTCCTATTATTTCAGAGAATATGTACATGGCAGGCAAAAATGAAGATCCTTCCCTATTCTGGCCTGATGTTCTTCTGTCTTTCCACACACATCAGTTTCCAGGTGACAGAACAATGACTGAAATGCAGATTTCCTGGAACAGGGATGTGGAGCAGCAGCCAAGGGACCAGACTTATCCTGCCAGGGCAATTCATCCAATCTATGGCCCAATTTTTCCATTTTTCAGAAAAAAGCAAGGAGCAAAAGAAAACTAAGGATGAACTTTGTAATACCCATAGTGTAATGCCTGTTTCTGAGAAGGGAAATTTATCCTATAATTTGAACTCATTTCAAGCATCCCCTTTCCCATGATAGCATACGTATATGCATAAATGTGCAGGTGTCAGGCTGATGTGATCTGAGATCACTTTGTACCTTTTGTTTTCCCCAATGTTCATAAGTCACATGATGAGACAATAGTTTCAGTTTGATTTTAAAGGAGTCCTTATTAACATACATATCTTTCTGACCAACCTGCACTGGGTGCACTAATGTGTGCTCTCACCATATCACAGGGGATGTCTGTATTTGTGTCATGTGGTGAATCCAAACACATGATGGAGGAAGAGACAATGATACTTACCTGAGAATCTGTCACAACAACCCCATGCAACACTACAGGCTCAGGCAAGAGGGGCTGGAAAGCAGAAAGGTACCTGGGGTGCTGGTGGACAGCCAGCTTAAAATGAGTCAGCAGTGTGCCCAGGTGGCCAAGAAGGCCAACAGCATCCTGGCTTGTATCGAGAATAGCGTGGCCAGCAGGAGTGGGGAAGTGATCGTGCCTCTGTACTCAGCACTGGTGAGGCCTCACCTTGAGTACAGTGTTCAGTTTTGGACCCCTCACTACAAGAAGGACATTGAAGTGCTGGAGCGTGTCCAGAGGAGAGCCACCAAGCTGGTGAGTGGTCTAGAGAGCAAGTCATATGAGGAGAGGCTGAGGGAAGTGGGCATGTTTAGTTTGGAGAAGAGGAGGCTGAGTTGTAGAGACCTCATTGTCCTCTACAACTACCTGAAAGGAGGTTGTAGAGAGGTGGGTATTGGCCTCTTCTCCCAAGGGAATAATGACAGGACCAGAGGAAATGGTCTGAAGATGCAGCAGGGGAGGTTTAGATTAGATATTGGGAAGAATTACTTTACGGAGGGGGTGGCCAGGCACTGGAATAGCCTGCCCAGGGAGGTTGTGGAGTCACTGTCCCTGGAGGTATTTAAGAAATGGGTAGACATGGCACTTCCATGCATCCTTTAGTGGCATGCTCTAGTGGCCGAGCTTGTAGGGGAGTTTTGTGTGTGTATGGTTGGACTCAGTGATCTCAGAGGTCCTTTCCAACCGTGAAGATTCTGTGATAGTATTCTTAATGTCTACCCAAGAAGCTTGGGGTGATCCATCCAGGGGTGGTCAAGTGCTGGAAAACATGAGAGAAATATGCAACTCTTGACTTCCCACTCCCAGTAAATTGTCAGCTCAGTGTGAAACAGGGAGCCCTGGCTTTCTCATGGGTGATATCAGTCAGAGGCAGCTGCAGGAAAGGACACCTAATTCAGCCAGTTGCAAGTACACTGAAAGGCTCCCATAAGGTAAAAATTTGTATTTTACCACAGTACGAGTGTCAGGTACTACACATCAATAAAAACAACCTTGAAATTCGTTCAATAATAACCATACAGTCACCTAAATATTTGTATTATGACTGTCATACACAGGAATTTATATATTTATTATTTTCATCTACACTCCTAAGTTTCATCTGCATTTTTTGCTCTGTAAATATTGGATGAAATTACTTCAAAAAAAAACCTTGAACTTTAAACACATGTATAAACCATCCACTTACATTACTAAAGTGAAAGACACACTATTTGAGTGGTTTAGCACATAAGAGTGAGTTCATTGGACAGATCTGTTCTTGTAGTTTTGCAGGGGGTTACCAGGGCCAGCTGTGTTCCAAATAAATTTACTGACCTAAGTGAACTTCCTATCAACAAAATTCTCTCAGACTCCCATTATTTCTCTTCAACAATTAATCAACAGCTGCTGAAAAGTTATGAGTGTGCTTGTAATTTTCAGTAAAATTAATGGAACTCCTATCTTCTGAAGTGTAGAAGGAGGTTTTTCTTCCTAACCCTGGTGTGAATTTCCTGATTTATTTTTTAAATCAATTACCCTTCTGAACTCCCATGTCTCCTGTCTTTGGCAGAAAGGATCCCAGGCTCTATCATGACAGGCATGGATAGCTTTTGTTGATGTCTATAAATTCAGTCTTCCAAAGCAGTGACCTCTACTGTAGATAGATGTTGGTATTTGTCAAGATTCTGTTGTGCATAAACAGGATGTGGTTACTCCTTTTGAATTCATGTAAACATTTAAATTTTCTCTTGGGAATCAGTATTATTTGCTATCTGTACTGCTGGCAGTCAGGGAGAGACTCTAGTTTGTGTAAACACCCCTTATTCAAAGTAGTGCTTTGAGGGTCTCAGTTCTGCTACAAGGGTATGTTGTACAGAGCTCAGGGACCAACATGAAATTATCCTTGCTGGACTCCTAGTGAGAACCACTGTGGGGGACTCACTACTATTGCTTTTTTTCTTCCTGCACCCATAGAAAGGTAATGTTTCATCCCCGAGAGCCAAACATATTTCACTTACATACAAAAATGATACCACATCTAAATATGCTTAAGACTTGATGATAGTATTCCTGAAATTGTTTTTGAGTAGGAACTTTGGAGCTTTGATGTCCAGAACACTGTGCATTTCTTATGCCAGATCAAAGTGTTAGTTATTGGATGACTGAAGCAGGAAATAAAGCATGCAGCAAGGAAATCACTGAGACACTCCACACATTTAGAATAAACCCTACCAGATATTTTGGTTTGATTTTTGAAGGAAGTTATTCTAGAGTTTCATTTGTAGAAAAAAAAAAAGAGTAATCCCACTATGACAGTGTGACTTCACCTGCAAACAATATCTGATTTGTCCAACCATTTGCAGAAGCAAGCCCTGTGCGTTGCTCTCAGTGCCCGAGGGTTACGTCATGTTCTTTTGACTTTCCTTCTGTTCAAATAACTTAAAACACAATGCATTTTTTATGACCCGGGTCGCCTTTTGTTTTCCCATGGAGCACAAAAACAACATTCAACAAATTTGACTGATAAAAGATTTTTATCTTACATGGGAAAGCAATGCTGTTTCTCTAAGCCACACGTAATGTATTAGTAATAATGGTATTCCACTTCAAACAAATTACAAACTAATGTTAGTGTTCTTAACAATGTTATACTAAATAATAACTCCCCACAGGCCAATTTGCATACAAAATGTAACATTTAAAGCCAAGTTACAATTAGCACTTTGTTATGGAAGTCTGTGGATTGTAATTTACTGAAACAAAGTTGTACTTGCTGCAAGGAATTTTAATTTATGAAAAATTACCCATTTAGAATTGCTGTCACAGTGGACCGACTTGTATTAAAATGATGGGTACCTAATAAATGCATCTATTATTAATGCAATGAATGACAAAAATGAAGCAAAGTAAATGTAGGATTAATGATTATGCCTCTGTAAATAAGGGATGCAAGTTGACAACTCTTTTTCTCTTTACTGATGGTGGCACATAGAGCGATATATGTGTGAGAGAAGGAGGGAAAGAGGGGTCTGAGAGAAGAGGAAATTAAGCTAATGAAGAAGAGGGAAAGCAAGGAGGGATACTTGAAGTAGAAAGGACAGAGAAATACAAAGGATGTTAATGAACTAAAAATTAGTGTAAAAATAAACTTGAAAAATCTAGCTTGGCAAAGGTGAATCACACTAGTATTGCATTTCCTTTGGGTGAATGCCATAAATCACCTGATAATGATAGTGAAAGTTCTCAATCCCACAGACTTCATTTGAAGGGAAAGAACATTATTTAACTGATATGAGTACTTACAAAGCAACAACATACAAATACAGACATTCTGATGTTAAAAAATATTTTTTTCATCCCATCTCCTGAAGTAATGCTTAAAAACTTGAGGTTTGTTGTTCATTTTAGTTTGGGGGGGTTTGGACCTCATGGCTGCCTAGTGGATCTTCCACTTAAAACTAAAAGGCCATAAGAGTACCTAAAATGTCAATCTGTTTGGCAAATACTGCTAAATAGGGTCTTCAAATAGCAGCTGAAATTTTTTTGAGATTTCCTTTCATTTATACACACATGCTTTTGTACTAACTTCACAAACATCAGGCCTTTTTACTTTAGCAGGACACAGGTCCCCATGTAGTGTGGCAAATCACTTGAGCAGTTACTTGGTCTCCCTGTCAGCCAGACCTGGGTTATCTGGTGTCATCTGCCTTGGGTTCATATGAGTAACTACAGATGTGTGCTGTCATCATCACATCTGCTTGCATGGCAGGGAAAGGCCTTGCCAACCAAGCCTGTGGCTGTCCACCAGCCCCGGGTCTCCACAACACCTGCAGTGCCACCATTGAGGCTGGGAAGGTTTGGCAGGGCCACACAGACTACAGGAGGCCACTACAGGTCTGAAATATTTATGTGGTGGACATTTCCACTGTAAATGTTGGGTAATCTGGTCTCTTCAGGGAATAGAGACATTCCCACATAATTTATCTGACTAATCACGACAACTACATGAGTTCAGCCCTTTCATGTCTGAAGGAATCACTGGGAACTCTGCTTGTGACAGTCCACTGAGCTAAAAATAATGTGGAAAATGATCTCCCCATGAATATCCTGTGAGAAAAGAGAGTCTAAATTTAAGATAAATTATTCTTTGAGATTATTTACCCATCTCTAGCAAAATTTGATAGATGTCTTTTAATCTGTAAAAAAATAGGCCTCAAATTAGGTCGTAACTTGCCTTTGGTAGGAAAATACGTAGGCAGCACTGGTTGATTGAAGAATGAAGTGAAGGATGTGGTAAACACCCAGTAAGCAACATAAATTCAGTCACCCATAAAAAAAGACACATACATTTCACATACTTGGCAGCTTCCCATCTTGGTGGAGATCAGGGTGAACGGTGCCCTCAAGATTGTACATTACAAGGAGAGCTCAGAGGACCAAACCAAGCCTGGGAGTAAGTAGTCACCATTCCATTGTTCTTTGACACCAGCACAAAGCTTTGCTTTGGTTCTATGAATATCTTTCTACCAAGAATTGTTTCTTTCTTTTCCTTAAAATTATACCATTATATGCTTTTACAAAACAACAATGACATGTTCCTATGATCAAGATCCTTCTATCAAGGTTTCAAAAATTCTAATAATAAAACAAAATGTTTAAAAATAACTGGGAGGGATATGGAAAAAAATGACAAAATAGATCAGATTTGTTAAACGCTTCTTTTTATTTTTAGCTTGCTTGGTTTGCTTCTTTATAAACAGTCTCACTGATTTATAGGAGTGCATTCAACTCTTGTAATTCAGATTCTGGATCCAACCTGGTCTGATGCCTTGTTTGATTTTATGTATAGCCAATGTTCTCATGGAAGCAGTTGAATCTGTTTGCTAGAATATAAATTTAAACTTTGTGTTAAATCCTCCTGGAAAATGAGTCAAAAATTCTTATTACAGTATCAAAAGCAAAACTACAGAGATGTCTCCATTGAGTACATAGCTAGTAGAAGATAATTCACAAAAAATAAATTCCTTTCATAATATTTTTCCTCATCTTCTTAATTTCAATAATTATCAGCATTCTCAATACTGCTCACTCTGGAAGCAAAACATAAGTATTGTGTTCCAGGGGTGCACTTTTTTTTTCTAGTTTAGAAGATAACATGACTCTGCACTCTCAATCTGGAACCTGACAGACAATGTGAGTTTTTTCTGGTCACCCTGAAAACATCAGCAATACATATTCTGTTGGCCAGAAGCTTTAGCTTCACCTGAGGGACTGCTATTGTTCTGTCTTCATTTCTCTTTTCATGCTTGATGTGACATTCCCATGAATTGAGCTCTCATGATAAACATCATTCTACTGAATGCCGTTTTAGAGTAGTTTCCAAGGGACTTAAAATATTGGAGTTGCTATCAGCAAAATATAAATAAATGGAAATAAATCCCTGCTCAATAGAACTTAATGAAGGAGCTTATCCTTCTTTCCTATGAATTCTTATTTCAATTTCATTTGAATCATAGAAAAATGATAGAATCATAGAATCATAAAAGAATAAACCTTTATAACCAAAAGCATGTTTTCTCAGTTTACTATTATAATTACTCACTGAGAGGATGAGTTCTTAGGAACTATCAAGAAATGAGAGTGGCAGCATCCTTTTCTGATGTCTAATACTTTATACTCAGGAAATATTTATTGAACTTATAGCACTGCATGATTAATAGTAAACAGCCATACCCATAAATGGTTAGGAACATTTTCTACATTGACCGAATCAATTTTCTCCAGCTTCACCTCTAGAACTAATACAAAACTAATTGTCAAAAATTTCTTGGCAATTTCTGGAAAATAAAGTTTTGATTCATATCTCTACTGGAAAGACTAAAAGGGCGCAGTGATTATTTTATTACGTGAGGCTACCTGACGGTTTTAGAGTGGTATTATTGAATAAACACATACTACCTATTTACCTACCAATGATTTTACATTGATTCTTTTTTTCTCATTCTGCAAAAGCTAGGAAGATTAAAGAAAATGAATAAAGGCTCATCACATCATTTCATCTGATATGAATCAATGTGAGTGACTTCTATAAACCTGTGCCCACTTAACTCAGCTGTGTATATGACAGTTTTATTAAATGGAAAGGCTATGATGCTATTTACTGAGATACATTGAAATAAGACATTTTAACAGAGTACAATAAAAATAACCTCTTTTAATTCAAAATCACAAAAAGGTTCATTTAACAACATGGTTAATTGAGACCCCACTTCTGAGCAGTATTTATCCAAGTGCCTTATTTTAAATCCAAAAGCAATTATGGCTACCTTGGAGCTCAAAGGAGATGACAACGCTTATGGGGGGAAGAGAATAGAATAGATGGAGAATGTTATTTTTACTCAAAATTCATTCAGTGACATATGCTAAAATCCAAATTACAGAATAGTAACACATCACTTGATTGATAGAAACATTAAATTCTCCACTTGCTTCAAACAGGTAAAACATACCCAAACTACAACTTTCCTTCTCAATACAATTATTCTAGTAGATGGACACTAATATGATTTGAAAATGCATCCATTCTGAATCTTCATGTGATAGAAAGAGTGAAGCACCAGGGACTTTTAAGGCCACATGTAATATTAATGTACTCATGTAAGTCATATAGGACATTGATGTTTCCTAGCTGAAAATTATGCATTCTTACCTTTCGATAGTTTTAGTAGGCATATAATTCAACTTTATTTATAAACAAAATGGGCTTAATGGGTATATGTATACACTCAGAATATCTATCAAGGGTTGCTCTTTTGCACCTGTGATTGATGGTTTCCTTCCCTTTGTTAATATACGAAATTTCTAAAAGAATCTTTTTTTCTTGCAGCCACAGATGTTATATCACAAACAGAGAATTATGTTTCCTATTATAAATACTTCAGGTGTAAGGAAAAATTTCAGAGAGAAATTTCCTGTTTATATACATTTATCTTCAGTAATTATCTTTGAAGAGAAACCTATAGGGGAAAAAAAAAAAAAGCTGCATATATAGGTAATACTGACATGTTTTAGTCATTTGTTTTTAAATGTTTGACCAATACAAAAACTAACCTTTAAGTTAATGTTACATTTCTCCTCCCTATTCCTTGTCTCAGATGTACATATCTACTTTTGAAACAGATATTAATCTTTTTTGTTTAGACTAGATGTCCATCTCTTATTGTAACTGTGTACTAAGAGAATATGTGCAATATCTATATTTTTGACTGAGAGGTAGTATCTGGATATCTGTTAGTATCTACCTGATACCTCATTAACTATTGCAAAACTTCAGATCAGGTAAGAATTGGGTGTCTAAGTGTTAAAATATCCATCAGATTAAGTATATACTTCTCAAGGAGCAGAACAGCGTCTCCTAGGATACAGCTAGTTATCAATTAAGGAAGGAAAGCATCAGAAGTATCAACTGATAGATTATTAGTGCCATTACATTTTGTTATAGAATTAATTCAGCTGCCCTTAAACAATGCCTTCGAGATGATGCAGTAGTGAACAGGGATCAAATTATTAAAACTAGTGGGAGGGGTCAAGGAGAAGAGGTCAGATTCTCAAAATAAAATCTTGTTAAAATTCCAACTATGAAAATCTTTGGGTTTTCCAGTCCTTAAAAAAGTTATATCAAGCTCTATTCTGATTGAAGACTAGTCTTCAGGATGAACATTTGACATGATAAGTTTTTTCTTCTTTCTTTTTTATAATCAAGGCTAGTGTAACAATTCAATATAGTCTGCCCTCTGTAAAAAGGAGTGCAATCAGTTTAAGATATGTAACTGCTTTGGAGGCATTTCTTAATTCTACCGGAGTTTAACTCTTCATTTTTTTTTACTTCTTGTCTCTTCCTGTGTTAAAAATTATTTCCCATCTATACACACCTTAGATAGATTGTCAAGAATTCAAGTAATAATCCAAAAAAATGAATGTTTAACTGTGAAGAAAGGCCTTTCCTAAGATTTAAAGTGTACTGTGTTTATTTTAGAGGAATAAACTAAACTGCGGAATAAACCAGACTGTGTGCAGTTCTGGGCTCCCCAGTTCAAGAGGGACAGGGAACTACTGGAAAGAGTCCAGCAAAGGGCAACAAAGATGATTCAAGGATTGGAGCATCTCCCTTATGAGGAGAGACTGAAAGAGCTGGGACTCTTTAGTCTGGAGAAGAGAAGGCTGAGGGGAGACCTTATTAATGCCTACAAGTATCTCAAGAGCGGGCTGAGGGAGGAGGGAACCAGACTCTTTTCAGTAGTTGCCAGTGAGAGGACAAGGGGCAATGGGCACAAGTTGGAACATGAAGGGTTCCACTTGAATATGAGGAAAAACTTTTTCACGGTGAGGGTGACAGAGCCCTGGAACAGGCTGCCCAGGGAGGTTGTGGAGTCCCCTTCTTTGGAGATTTTCAAGACCCGCCTGGATGCAGTCCTGAGTGGCATGATCTGACATGCTCTCGGTGGTCCTACTTTAGCAGGGGAGTTATACTAGATGATCTCTATGGTCCCTTCCAACTCTAAAAATTCAGTGAAATTCAGTGAAATTCAGTTAAAAAAAAAAAAAAACACTCTTCATAGTCCTAGAAAAGAAGGGCTCCTCTGTCTACATTTTAAATGCTGAAAAGTCCAGGAGCAGCTTTTTAAACTAAATTTCTGAAGCTTACATAAGAAACATATTTATAAATGTAATATTTAATGTACAATAAAGCACCACATTTCGTTCGTGAGCAGAGAAATCCCTTCTCAGACAAAGCCTGGGCATTTTTAGCTTTGGTACTGTGAGAATCCTCTCCTCTGTTTTAGGTGCTACCCCTGACAGGGGTAAAAGTAATTGCATTTTGTATTTGCTTCCTTTCTTATCTCACATTGTTATGAAGAGAAGCCACCATAGACTTTAATGAACCAGAAAGGGATGAGTTCTCTCCTTCTTGCTGATATTCAGCATGGCATGGTTTCTACAAGCCTGTGTACAGAACAGGCCTTTATTTATTTAAATTGGAATTGAAGCTGTTCAGAAACTCTTTTCTGTTTATCTACTTAGAAATTACAGGTGACCACCAGTAGCTATGTTATATTAAAGGAGGAAAAAAGAGAAAGCATTAAAAGAAATATTCAAAAATTACATGAATGCAGTGTCATTGATTCACCAAGCTTGTCTGTGACAGCAGAGCTCTGGAGAGAAACTGATTCCTCATCAGATTTGAGGTGGAACACACATCAAGGAATGACAGATGTGTACATGTAATGGTTTAACATTTTAAGCTCTACTTTGTTCAGAGCTATTTTACTTAAAATAAATATATAGATACATTGATATTCAATAACTGTGAGTTATTTCACTATTAAGGGGTCATTAAATGAAAATATTAATTTCTAGCTTCTTTTGTAACCTGCTGATATTCTTCAATATAAACATAGCTGAACCTTTCTAATATCTAAACATAAGCTATTGTTTATGCGTCCACCCTTTTGAAAATACGTATCACAATAAATGTAATTTTCCCATTCTGTAAGAAAGCAAATGGGTAATGGTATCTAAAGGAAGCTAGATAATGCTTTAAAATGCTCACTTCTCATTTATAAATATTTCCCATACCCTCAGAGATAAGTCATATGCTGCAGGTATGCATTCTTTTTCAATTCTCGGGTACAGATATTTATCTGATTATTTTTTTTCTGAAACTATTAATGCAAAGCAGAGGTAATACAACAATAAGTGTTCAGTAAATTGGATTTATGAAGGAAAATCAGACTGCCACTCACTTTTCTCTTAAATCAGTTTTTCCCCTGCCTGTGGAATACCTCAATAGAGCCCGTAATAAGTATATAGGCTGTTACAGAAAATAATTTTCAAAGGCTGTCTTTAGTATAGAGAGGCCAATGAACAGTATGAGAGAAGATGTCTCAGATGTTGATGGTTGCATCAGAGCAGCAACCTAACCTGGAGGATTTGAATCAACTTCTGAAGTATAGTCTTAGGAAAACATAGTAGAGTTTGCCTTGGTGAATTATTCCCTAAGTCTCATCTCATAATGTTATTTTGCTTTTCTTTAAAAATGTACTTTTTAAAAGGAATTATAACTGAATTTTATACCACTGTATGTGAAGTAGTGAGCACCTTAGGATGATGATATAAAATGACATTTTCTACTTATTTTCTTTTATGTTTGTAAGTGAAGTAACTGTACAACACTATGATATATATGTGGGAGTTTGCGCCTCATTATGCCTTAAATTGTGCTAGGTATCTGTCTGCAAAGCTATTGTAAAAAGAGAAATGGGGAGAAAAAAAATCACTGCAGTAAAATGTACACATCAGCTTCTTAAACCTTATTGTGAAAACAGCTGAAGAAATTGACTTTTCATAACCTTCGTTAATAACGATACTTTACGCAGCAAGATCTGAACTGCTCATAAATGTTCAAATAGACAAGGTCTATTTCAGTGGCTAAAACATGTCATGTCCTTTTATTCGTGTTTCACAAGTTAATGAATTTCCTTTAATAAAAGGGAGCAAAATGCCAAGGAAGCTAGCCAAGGGAAGAAAACCATGAAGACCATTGAAGGAAAATTATTTAATTCCACCCTTGGGCTCTAATGGAACTTTTGAAAGAAAATAAGAACTTTTGTCTCAGAGAAACACTTTCAGCAACTGAAGGAGTTGTTCTTGGGTTTTACCCCACGTATACATGGCCACAAACCTAGGATGACTTCTGTTTAAAAAAACACACCAGCAGCAGCTACAGATGTTAGTATTTGCCATTGGTAATACACATTATGCTCTCAGCTTTCTTAGATGGAGAGGACAGCAATGTAATGAAAAAAAATCTTGCTATTACTTGAACAAAGCATTATGTATGCATGTATGTATAATAGGTAATGCCAGAGACAAGGAATCTTCTGGTACTTTTGATAAGAACAGTAATTGTACAATGTTAAAATAAAAAAGAGTAACAAAAGCATCATCAGTGTAACTCCATTCTTACACTAGAATACCCATATCTCATATTAGAAAATGCTCAAGAATATTTAGAGGAATAGTTTTATGACATACACACAAGCAGTACAGAAATTGCATCAGAAAACAGTAATACAACTGTGGGAGAAGCAGCTGAGCAAAGTTCGTATTTTATGAACAGTGATATTTAGAAACTGCAAGATTAGGAAAGAATAATGGAAATTCAAAGAATGTGGTAAAATATGAGGGGCAGCATGCCCAATGAATGAAGAAATGACAGGAGACATTTGAAAGAATATACAGGATACATAGAAGCTGGAAGCATCATCACTGGAGCTATATTCTTACTTGACAGCAAACTTACCAACACACATACATAAAATTGAAATAATTTGGATTTTTATTTCAGTTGCAGCATGACTGCTACTGTTGTTCAGACAATTTGGGAATGGCCGTCTGTTAAGACTGAATCTGATTCCACATGGGGCTAATACAGAAGAATTCTGTGGTCAGCTCCTCAGGGATGTAAGCAAAGGAAAGAACATTCTTCAACAAATAATAAATATCATTATTATTCTGTAAGGTAAAGAGCCTGAAACTGTTATTCAGCAATATAAGATTTACATTTATTAGAGAATGACTGACAAAAAGCAGTCTCCACAGAAGACTCTACATGTTCACAGGCTAAAGAAACTGCCAGGGGAGTACATTGCACAATTGAACCAAATTATATGCAAAGAAAGACATTTCCCACAGCTGGCCATATATAATCATCTTCATATTACCTTTTTTGTCTTAGCTGAAGTGTACATCTCTCTAGCCTGCATTCAATAGACAGGTCTACTCTGAACAAGGAAAAAAAAGTTAAAGTAAATAATACTTAAGAGGAACATTCTGTTAGACTTAGAAAAATTGAAAACGTTTTAATCCTACCCAACTCCTCCCATTCCTCAGCTTCTGACAATTCCTTGCATATGACAAAACAATTTGGACACTGTTCTTAAAGTTTAATCCTCAAAAATAAAATCAGAAATATAGTTTTGATGTCATTAAATAAAGAAAAACACACTAAAAAAACCTCATTTGAAAAAGCTGAAAGAGCTACCCCCAATTTTTCATGCATCATATCGTTCCATAGCAGTGGTGGAAAAAGCATCTTTTGCAATTTCCCACAGAAATATATTGTTTTCCTTCAAGAAGTCTTACAGAAACTGAGCTGTGTTTAACTCCACTGAGAAAAGCAGCCATAGTAAGGCCTCAGGTCTGCCAATACCTCAGCATGTGTTTCTTCAGTTTGTATTTTGAAAACAGAAAAGTACCATAAGTTCTCAGCAGCATTTATTGAGTTCAGAGACACTTAGTGACCATCTAATCATGGCTACAGTTTTATTGTTTTTTTTCTTTCTTTTTTTTTTCCAAGTTGTCTGATGTGCTTTTCTCTTGACATTGAGTATATGCTTGCGAGACTAAACAAAGAGTACCTATAATACCAATTAAGCAGTTAAGCAGTTACCAACATAAGAACAGGTTTTCTAGAAAGATGTTTAAGTCCACATAAACCTTGTCCTGGCATTGTTCCCAGGATCTGCCAGTCATCTTCAGCAAATTATAAACAATCAGGTAAAGGATGGCTAATGCCAGAAATCCATTCAATGCTGCCAAAGAAGGTGCGGTGGAGGAAGCTGTTTTACAGCAGGGCTACTACTATACTGGCGGTCCCCTAATGACCTGTTTCTGAAAACAGGGTGCATCTTGAACCTTGGTACTTCAAAAATAATATCTTGCTAGAAATTCCACGAGCGATGCCAGTACATAAAAAGTCCATTAAAAGAAAAAAAAAAAAAAAAAGA